>NW_016157429.1:256462-288796 GCF_001687245.7 Rhagoletis zephyria | reverse complement strand
AAATTTTAAATAATGAAAATCAATAATTATATCATTCTATCTTGAAGTGACAAGAATTACTGACATTTGAGTAAAAACATTGTTGGAATCTATTAAATTTTGAAAAGGTTATGGGCATTTTAAAAAAACCTTCTCACTGTCAATTCGAATAATCGATTTTTACCTGAAAAACAAAATCACGTTTAATTCGGCCGAAAAATTTTTCCGAGCCAAAAGAAAAAATACGTGTCTCATTATTTGGACCAACAAACAATGTATTTGAGTTCGGTCGAAATTAAAAAACATGCTCGTACCTGACCGGTTGTCTGGAAATGGAAAGCATCTAAAGAATGAACATTTTTCCACACTACTGAATGCATGCAATGCCATGCGCTGCGTCCGGTAATCGTTTCCATGCAAAACTCATTCAACAGATTCTTTATGTGACAGTACTCATGCTACGCACAGCATAGGCTTTGTTTCTTTTCTTTTCAAGCAGATAATTATCAGGAAGAAGAAGAATGAGAAAATTGAAAGAATTGCGCTCACAGAGAACGAAATAACGAAAAAATAAAGAAATGCAAAACCAGCAGAAACTAGCAAGTAATCAGCTGATCGGTGTATTTGACTAGTGAAAATATTTGGCGCGAATTTTTGTTTATCCATTTTGACAGCTGCTAGATTCTGCTAGTAAAACTTTTACTAGCAGATTATTAGCAGGAGAGCCAAAAAAAGAAGAGCGTAAGAACGAGAGAGAGCTGCTAGTTTCTGCTAGTTTTTTGGGTTAAGAAACGCTTTGCAGCAGAAACAAGTGATAATTTGTGATAATTATCTGTTAAAAAACAAAGCTATAATCAGCGCTCATGGTGAAATAAATATAAGGTGATGTCACTTACTTAACCTCACTTTTTCTGCATGCCAATTGCGGCCACGCGTTTGAGGGTAATAGAAAAAGGGGGAAAAGGATTAGTTTTACTACTTTTTGGGTACTATTTACAATACTGGTTTTTAATATAGATGTACATATACATATATCAGTGGACTCCACACCAGTTAAATGAAGCTTGCATCCATAAAATATTTTTGCTGTAAACCAATATAATTAGAGTTCCATTTTTTTGCTCAAAAGAAATTCTTATTACTTAGTTTTTATTTTTTCGATCAAATTTAATGATTATAATTACTATTCATTCTTATTTTTCTACCTTAAATTATTATTTGTAAAAATTGAAAGGCCACACAGTCGTACCACACACATATGAATTTGGTTAAAACTTAAAAAATACTACCGTTCTCTTTATTTAACTATTCTTAAATTCGGAGGAGAAGCTCGGCCAAACACTAACATATGTGTAAGCGCCAATCTATTATATTATAAATTCTAATAAAAATACCATATTATCCCATATGAAATTTTATTTGTATTTTTTCCATAAGCTCTGGAGTTTATGTAGTTTTAGTTCTTAAATAACCTAACTTTAAAAGGAATTTTATTATAACCTTTTTTCGTTACCATTTTAAAATTACATTTCCGAATTCCAGCAGTTATATAATAAAATAATTATACGTTTAAGTTGCTAGACCAAAGTGCATCATCATAGCCATCCGAGGCACTGCTCCAATAATATGTTGGATATGAATAGTATATATTTTACCAAAAAATTTACTTACAAAATCACAATTATTGCAAATTATCGCTCAGATTTTCCAATGAATTTGAAACGAAAAGTCAAATCAAAAGCGAAACAAAGAAACAGTGATACCTATGCATACTTTTGTCACAAAATTGTCTGCTCCATTTTTTGTTCTATTTTGCCCAGAAATAAAATTCGAATATATAGAGTAGGCAATACTGTAACGCTAGTATGCCGAAGTTGCCGAAATTACAACAACCACCCTCTAAGTGACAACACCTTATTATTAGCTCTGATCCAATACTTTTCGTGAAAAATCCTATAAAACTGTGAAACAGCAAAATTACTCTCTGAAGTGAGAGTAAAAAGTGAGTAACAACAAAAAGTACGGGAACAAACTAAAACATTTTTCCTGTAAAAACGTCACCTAGTGATTGCTTGACACTTTTCATGATTTTACCAAAAGAAAAAGTTCGGGTAAAATCTTGCAACTTCATTCTCTACACAACTCTCCAAAAGTCGCTCTCATTTACAGGATTTTGGAGTACGAGAACATTTTTCCTGCAACTTCCTTCAAGTTCGTGTAAAATCCTGTAAGTTCATGGAGTACTGGATCAGAGCTATTATTTCACCATGATCAGCGCTTAAGCTTAAGTTTTGAAATCAAGTCAAGAATGACAGAGTACAAACATTCACCCATCAGAGAGGTTTTTGGGTAATTTTTGTGTAACGTTACACTGGTGCAGCTGCGAGAGAGAAATGTAAAAACGCGAGCAAGAATCCAAAAAGAAGAAGAAATTTTGCAAGAAAAACGTAAACAAGTGTAACGTCATACAAACAGCACTTAAGCTTTGGTTTCCTCCAAAGCGGTAACATAAAAAAGCGGTCGCAACTTTACGTTGCCATGTAAATATTGCAAGATCTCAACTAAGATGACGGCAATACACACCGCAATGTATTTTGACGGCACCGTAATATTTCTGACGGGAACAGTGACGGTGTATAACTATTTATCAACATTTTTTGGCAACGTCATATTTGTAGCGGTGTATTAGAAAATTTGTTTACAATAGTTGCGACCAAAATAAAAGCATTAAATCTGTGTTCGTATGGAAAAGTAGCTTATGTCGAAAGGCTGGCTTTAGTATAAATCGGCATTCGCAGCATACGATTGCGAATTACTCACTGGCGCTGAGCCGTTGAACAACGTTTGGCAAATAAACGTGCAAGAAATAATTCCGATACTAGCAAGTCAATATTCTCATTAAGTCTCTTCAAAAAAGTCCTTGTCGTTTAAAGAATAAAGGGAATGCCGCATTATACTAAAGTCAGCCTTTCAACATAAGCTACTTTTCCATACGAACACAGAAATATACATTTCTATGAATTTTGAATAATAAAGTGAAAAGTAGGGATGGGTAGTGGGGGGTTGAAATTCGATTTTTTCCGAATTTCGAACATTGCCCAACCATTCGATTATTCGATTCGAAATTTGGTGGTGCAAATTCGATTTAACTCGAATTTTTTCGAATTTTCCAAAAAAATTTTTATTTCAACTTCTGAATCGAGTTCGGAGAGGTTTGCGTTAAATATTTAACACCAAGTCATAAAATCTGTATCGTTCGTTCAATTAAAAAAAATGAAGTGTCAAATTCAAATAATCGCTTCCGCAGATGTTTACGTTAAATATTTAACACCAAGTCATAAAATCTTATCGTTCGTTCGATTTTCAACAAGGAGGTAGGTGTCAAATGAAAGGGCTTGCCCTGTACATGTGTAATATGGTTTAGTTTTGTGCCATATGTNTGCTTGCCCTGAACATGTGTAATATGGTTTAGTTTTGTGCCATATGTATGTAAGAAAATCAAAAACAAATTATTTAGTAAGTTAAATAAAATACCCCAATATGGGTATCAATCGAAATGGTTTTGAATAAACTTTATTTTTTAATTACATTTTTAAAAACTCTTGTGCTTAAAATACTATGCAACAATTAAAATATTTTTGAGGTGCTTGAAGAGAGTGGCCACCTGTCTAAAAAGTTAAACTCAAACTACACTATGGCTCAGCCGAAACCAGCCCGGACTTTGTTAACATTCTCTGAAAATATACCCAGCCAGGAATAAAACACTCGGCGGATTTGCAAAAGTTAGCTCGTAGTTTTATTTCATGGCTTACTAAAGTCGAAAAAATAGCTAAAATAAATGTCTGAGCGACATATATAATAAAATTTCATGGGAAATATTTTCGTAGGACATTTTAACCCATTAGCTCGCCCCTAAAAGGCTTATTTTGACCCTTACTTCAAGAAATCCCGCCAAAAGCAAATTTGGAAGGTCGTTAGAGGATTGATATATTCTAGAAAATTATTCTCCTGGAAAGCCTCTACACATTTAAAATAAAAAATCAACAAAAAAACTAATTTTGTACAAAAAAAAATTTAAATTTGAGTTTGGAATAACAGTTCCTTTTAGGCACATATTTTTTGTCCCGATGCATCAGTCCGAAAAACATGTATTTTTTTTTACTTGCATCCCTAAGACAAATGGAGTGCCACACACAGTGATGACAAATTTAGTCAGAAAGAATAAAGTTGAAGAGTTGATTTTTTTGGAAATAAAGATGAAATTCGATTTTCTTCTAGAAAAATTCGATTTTATCCGAGTTTTAGCAACACAATGTTCGATTTCGAAAATTCGCCATTTTGGAGCTAAAATTCGATTAAAATTGGAATATCGAAGCTTCGAATATCGAATTTACCCATCCCTAGTGAANAAAACAAATTATTTAGTAAGTTAAATAAAATACCCCAATATGGGTATCAATCGAAATGGTTTTGAATAAACTTTATTTTTTAATTACATTTTTAAAAACTCTTGTGCTTAAAATACTATGCAACAATTAAAATATTTTTGAGGTGCTTGAAGAGAGTGGCCACCTGTCTAAAAAGTTAAACTCAAACTACACTATGGCTCAGCCGAAACCAGCCCGGACTTTGTTAACATTCTCTGAAAATATACCCAGCCAGGAATAAAACACTCGGCGGATTTGCAAAAGTTAGCTCGTAGTTTTATTTCATGGCTTACTAAAGTCGAAAAAATAGCTAAAATAAATGTCTGAGCGACATATATAATAAAATTTCATGGGAAATATTTTCGTAGGACATTTTAACCCATTAGCTCGCCCCTAAAAGGCTTATTTTGACCCTTACTTCAAGAAATCCCGCCAAAAGCAAATTTGGAAGGTCGTTAGAGGATTGATATATTCTAGAAAATTATTCTCCTGGAAAGCCTCTACACATTTAAAATAAAAAATCAACAAAAAAACTAATTTTGTACAAAAAAAAATTTAAATTTGAGTTTGGAATAACAGTTCCTTTTAGGCACATATTTTTTGTCCCGATGCATCAGTCCGAAAAACATGTATTTTTTTTTACTTGCATCCCTAAGACAAATGGAGTGCCACACACAGTGATGACAAATTTAGTCAGAAAGAATAAAGTTGAAGAGTTGATTTTTTTGGAAATAAAGATGAAATTCGATTTTCTTCTAGAAAAATTCGATTTTATCCGAGTTTTAGCAACACAATGTTCGATTTCGAAAATTCGCCATTTTGGAGCTAAAATTCGATTAAAATTGGAATATCGAAGCTTCGAATATCGAATTTACCCATCCCTAGTGAAAAGTGCTTGGATGGCCGAAGAGGATGAAGTCCCAATAAACTTTGTGAAAAGCAATGAATTCCTATACAACATAAAAGCGCAAAGTTACGTTACGTCCATTTAGCTTTACACACAAGCGGTACCGCTATTAGCGTTNTAAAAACTCTTGTGCTTAAAATACTATGCAACAATTAAAATATTTTTGAGGTGCTTGAAGAGAGTGGCCACCTGTCTAAAAAGTTAAACTCAAACTACACTATGGCTCAGCCGAAACCAGCCCGGACTTTGTTAACATTCTCTGAAAATATACCCAGCCAGGAATAAAACACTCGGCGGATTTGCAAAAGTTAGCTCGTAGTTTTATTTCATGGCTTACTAAAGTCGAAAAAATAGCTAAAATAAATGTCTGAGCGACATATATAATAAAATTTCATGGGAAATATTTTCGTAGGACATTTTAACCCATTAGCTCGCCCCTAAAAGGCTTATTTTGACCCTTACTTCAAGAAATCCCGCCAAAAGCAAATTTGGAAGGTCGTTAGAGGATTGATATATTCTAGAAAATTATTCTCCTGGAAAGCCTCTACACATTTAAAATAAAAAATCAACAAAAAAACTAATTTTGTACAAAAAAAAATTTAAATTTGAGTTTGGAATAACAGTTCCTTTTAGGCACATATTTTTTGTCCCGATGCATCAGTCCGAAAAACATGTATTTTTTTTTACTTGCATCCCTAAGACAAATGGAGTGCCACACACAGTGATGACAAATTTAGTCAGAAAGAATAAAGTTGAAGAGTTGATTTTTTTGGAAATAAAGATGAAATTCGATTTTCTTCTAGAAAAATTCGATTTTATCCGAGTTTTAGCAACACAATGTTCGATTTCGAAAATTCGCCATTTTGGAGCTAAAATTCGATTAAAATTGGAATATCGAAGCTTCGAATATCGAATTTACCCATCCCTAGTGAAAAGTGCTTGGATGGCCGAAGAGGATGAAGTCCCAATAAACTTTGTGAAAAGCAATGAATTCCTATACAACATAAAAGCGCAAAGTTACGTTACGTCCATTTAGCTTTACACACAAGCGGTACCGCTATTAGCGTTAAGAATGTCGTTCGGTATGATACGGTCGTAATATTGCGGCACCGCTTTTCGAGGAAACCAAAGCTTTAGAGCTGAATAGCGGTAGGAGATGGGCGCCACCTTTGTTCTCTACATCGTGATATCAAGCCTTAACTGTGACAGTATTTGCAAGAACGGTGTAGTGGTACAGCGGAGCATTCAAGACCCCAGCAGGGAAAGCTACCACTTGTGAACCAGACTAGCCAACTAGTTCACGTTGCATCCTTTTTCAATTCATTAGCGACTCGTATTTTTAAGATGTCGGTGTCATGGGAGATGTCAATTGTCCGCTCCTGTATCAGCACCCTACCAGTAGAAATACCGTGGAAATCATAAGTATGCCATTATAATCGCGGTGCTGCAACAGTGGCAATGGCCGACATACAAAAGCTCTGGCACGCCGTTCGAGAGATCCGAGTTCGAAACTCGGTGAGCGAATTTTTTATATATTTTTTTTAAATTTTATTGTTTTATATCTTTTGTTTTAATTTTTAATTGTATTAAACAGAAATAAAAAAAAAATNATATACCCAGCCAGGAATAAAACACTCGGCGGATTTGCAAAAGTTAGCTCGTAGTTTTATTTCATGGCTTACTAAAGTCGAAAAAATAGCTAAAATAAATGTCTGAGCGACATATATAATAAAATTTCATGGGAAATATTTTCGTAGGACATTTTAACCCATTAGCTCGCCCCTAAAAGGCTTATTTTGACCCTTACTTCAAGAAATCCCGCCAAAAGCAAATTTGGAAGGTCGTTAGAGGATTGATATATTCTAGAAAATTATTCTCCTGGAAAGCCTCTACACATTTAAAATAAAAAATCAACAAAAAAACTAATTTTGTACAAAAAAAAATTTAAATTTGAGTTTGGAATAACAGTTCCTTTTAGGCACATATTTTTTGTCCCGATGCATCAGTCCGAAAAACATGTATTTTTTTTTACTTGCATCCCTAAGACAAATGGAGTGCCACACACAGTGATGACAAATTTAGTCAGAAAGAATAAAGTTGAAGAGTTGATTTTTTTGGAAATAAAGATGAAATTCGATTTTCTTCTAGAAAAATTCGATTTTATCCGAGTTTTAGCAACACAATGTTCGATTTCGAAAATTCGCCATTTTGGAGCTAAAATTCGATTAAAATTGGAATATCGAAGCTTCGAATATCGAATTTACCCATCCCTAGTGAAAAGTGCTTGGATGGCCGAAGAGGATGAAGTCCCAATAAACTTTGTGAAAAGCAATGAATTCCTATACAACATAAAAGCGCAAAGTTACGTTACGTCCATTTAGCTTTACACACAAGCGGTACCGCTATTAGCGTTAAGAATGTCGTTCGGTATGATACGGTCGTAATATTGCGGCACCGCTTTTCGAGGAAACCAAAGCTTTAGAGCTGAATAGCGGTAGGAGATGGGCGCCACCTTTGTTCTCTACATCGTGATATCAAGCCTTAACTGTGACAGTATTTGCAAGAACGGTGTAGTGGTACAGCGGAGCATTCAAGACCCCAGCAGGGAAAGCTACCACTTGTGAACCAGACTAGCCAACTAGTTCACGTTGCATCCTTTTTCAATTCATTAGCGACTCGTATTTTTAAGATGTCGGTGTCATGGGAGATGTCAATTGTCCGCTCCTGTATCAGCACCCTACCAGTAGAAATACCGTGGAAATCATAAGTATGCCATTATAATCGCGGTGCTGCAACAGTGGCAATGGCCGACATACAAAAGCTCTGGCACGCCGTTCGAGAGATCCGAGTTCGAAACTCGGTGAGCGAATTTTTTATATATTTTTTTAAATTTTATTGTTTTATATCTTTTGTTTTAATTTTTAATTGTATTAAACAGTAATAAAAAAAAATTGCATTAAATGTTTAATGACATTTGTGTATGTAGGCTTTTTTCAAATGAAATTAAATTTCCAATTTTTATTTAATACATATGTATGTATTTCGATTGAAATTATTTATTTACTTTACTTTAATCACCTCCATGCGGACTCGAACCTGAGATCTCACACCTGAGATTCACTCGACGCCACAGTGGACATTCGTGAGATAAGCAATTAACCGCGTTTTAGTTTTTAACCGACTTCCATAAAAGGAGGAGGTTATCAGTTCGTCGGCACGTCAACCGATTTCGGAAAGGTAGTGTCTCAGAGGTGGTCCCATACTAATCTGGTTAAGATCCGATCAGTGGATCATGAGATATATATATATATTTTTTTAATATGAGAGTTGAGTCGGTTTTTTTTTGCTAAAAATTACTTGTGGTTTTGGCAATTCAAAGACAGATGTTTCTGATCGCATAAGCTGTTCGAAATCGCCGAAGTTTTTGCACATACTAGTTAACGAACTAGTATTTTTACTGGCTGATTTGGCATTTTCCGCGGAGAACTGCTATAATTATAGTTCATGACGACCTGGTATAACTTTTACCCTTAAATGATAGTTCATGAACTGGAATTTGTGCATACTGGTTCAGCTTTTCACTGCCTACTCTTTAAATGTCTACGAAAACACAATGCAAACTTTATGCTCCTTTAGCTTTAATGCGAAGACTGTAATTGTTTTGATGATTTCATTATTTCCTTTAAGTTTATTAAGAGCTTTGACAATTTTACCCTGAAATCATTTCACCCTGAAAGCTTGCTGGTGTATTTGTTTTGAACCGACTCCACGAAAAAGAGATTTTTATTTTTTTATGTATGTAACCGCATACCTTTGGACCACGTTAACCGATTACTATAACTCTTTTTTTAAAGGAATGGTGTTCCTTCACAGGTAGTCCCATTCTAGTTTGGTTTAAATCCGATCATTTGATCATGAAGAGATTAACGATAATCTTAAATTTTTATATGAGAATTGAAGCCGTTTTTGTTTTTTGTTTAAAAATTATTTGTTCATGTAAGCATTTGTTGAAAATGCAGTCTCACATAGATATGTTAAAGTAAAAGTCACTAGTATTTTTAATGCAATCTTGCCAACAGCAGTGTTTTCTGCATGCACTTGCATCCAGAACTCTCTTGGCTCCCCTCGTAGTATTTAATATTCAAATTGCTGTCTTCACTGATGTTCAGAAGGTTTTCAAAGGCTTAATTTGTCATCTCAGTAGGTTTACTTTTCGGGTCACATGAAACCGGGTTTGTTATCCAGCTGTAGACATCCTCAGAGTCAATGTTGGAGATATATTCGACAATGATTTTTTCTAAAAATTCCAAGTTAACGCTAGTAATGCGCGTTAAAGCTAAGAAAATAACTTTTACACCTAATTTTACGAAAGCAATTTAAGTGAAAAAAGATTTTTTTATTTAAACTGCTGGTGAAACCGGCTGTCATCAATTTTCTTTGCGTTAACTTCGAGGTTACATACGTTTTTATAACCGAGCGCACTTGTGCACAAGGGTATATTAACTTTGTTCACATAACGGTTGTTTATAACAGCCAAAACGAATCGAGATAGATATAGACAAATGCATACATAAATGCTCAGAAAGAATAGAGAAGTCGATTAAGCCATGTCTGTCTGTCCGTCCGTCTGTCCGTCTGTCCGTCCGTCCGGGTACACGACAACTCCATTTATCCAAGGTAGGTTAGTATTGAAAATGGGCGAAATCGGACTGTAACCACGCCCACTTCGCATATAACAGTAATTTTCAGATATACGAAAACTACGATATTTTAGTAAATACTAAAGATTACACAGGTTTACAAAAAAAAAGTGTATGCATATTAAACCAAACCTATATATCCCTATGTTATTCGACATGCTGAATGCGAGTCCGAGGTCCGTTAGCCTCCATCACGTCAGGTTCGTGGTCATTTGAAGGTCAAGTAGGGAAAAATTCATTGAATAAACCTGAAAATTCAATAAAATTCATCGGAATTTGACCTTGGGATGACCTTGGCATGACTTCCAGATGACCTTGAGGAATCAAGGGACCTCCATACTCGGTTTCAGTGACAACAAAAACAATTTTTTTTTTTAATTTTTATTGAATAAATTTTATGTCCTATTTGACCTTCAAATGACCTCGAAGCTGACATTATGGAGGTTAACGGACCTCGGATTCGGGTTCAGCGAATGTAAAACCTTATGTATGTGAATTTTCAGGTTTATTCAATGAATTTTTCCCTACTTGACCTCCAACTGACCACGAACCTGACGTGGTGGAGACTAACGGACTTCGGATTCGTATTCAGCGTGTCGAATAACGTAGGGATGTATAGGTTTGGTTTAATATGCATAAGCTTTTTTTTGCAAACCTGTGTTATTCACTCAAAATAGATATTTATAATAAATTTTAGACGAAAATAAAGAATATTATGAATTTTTGGGAAATGGGCATAGCCACGCCCACTTATGGTCGCATGTGTTCATCTTGGTAACCGCTGTACCAATTTCTTCCCAACTTGGCACAGTTTTTGGCCTTGATACAGCATACGAAATGGCCGAAAATTTTTAAAATCGGAAAATAACCGCGCCCACATCCCATATAACGGTAATTTAGAGAAATACAAAATCTTCAATAAATCAATAAATATTAAAGCAAATTTATTCAAAGTGTATGCTTGAAACAATTCTTTACCAAGAAATACGTTCCTTATAAAATTTTGGAAAATGGGCGTGGCACCGCCCACTTATGATCACATATATGCATCTCGGTAACCCTTATACCAATTTGTACCAAACTCGGTATAGTTATTGTGCTTACCACATAAAAGCAAAACCTTGAAAACTATTGAAATCGGAGTTAAATTACGGCCACTTTTCATATTACGGTAAATTTCAGAAATGCTTGAAACTTCAATATTTCGAAATTTAAGGACGCTAATTTACTCGGCCGCTGTGGTGCAGTGGTAAGCAGTGCGCGCTTTCACTCTTCAGCACCTGGGTTCAAACCCTGGTCAAGCAACATAGCAAAAAATATAGAAAAAAGGTTTTTTCTTAACAGCGGTCGTCCCTCGGCAGGCAGTGGCAAACTTCCGAGTGTGTGTTCTGCCATGAACAGCTTCTCATTAAAATACAATCGCCGTTCGGAGTCGGCGTAAAACTGTAGTTCCCTCCGCTTAGTGTGACAACATCAAGGCGCACGCCACAAATCGGAGAAGAAGCTCGGCCAAACACTAACATATGTGCAAGCGCCAATCTATTATTATTATTATTAATTTACTCAAAATTTATACACCCCGGCTTACCATGTAGTGGTAACTTTCGGAAAAGTGAAAAACATACATTTAATACTTGCGCCGGGTATTTGATGTTCGGCTCCGCCCGAACTTAGACTTTCTTACTTGTTCTGATTTACTTTGTTTATTTTTGGGGTTCTCATGCAAATTGCTAGAAATTCTAAAATATATACATATGTCACCAATAAAAAAAATCTCGACGTGCTAGAAAAAAACCAAAGATGTNATAAATATTAAAGCAAATTTATTCAAAGTGTATGCTTGAAACAATTCTTTACCAAGAAATACGTTCCTTATAAAATTTTGGAAAATGGGCGTGGCACCGCCCACTTATGATCACATATATGCATCTCGGTAACCCTTATACCAATTTGTACCAAACTCGGTATAGTTATTGTGCTTACCACATAAAAGCAAAACCTTGAAAACTATTGAAATCGGAGTTAAATTACGGCCACTTTTCATATTACGGTAAATTTCAGAAATGCTTGAAACTTCAATATTTCGAAATTTAAGGACGCTAATTTACTCGGCCGCTGTGGTGCAGTGGTAAGCAGTGCGCGCTTTCACTCTTCAGCACCTGGGTTCAAACCCTGGTCAAGCAACATAGCAAAAAATATAGAAAAAAGGTTTTTTCTTAACAGCGGTCGTCCCTCGGCAGGCAGTGGCAAACTTCCGAGTGTGTGTTCTGCCATGAACAGCTTCTCATTAAAATACAATCGCCGTTCGGAGTCGGCGTAAAACTGTAGTTCCCTCCGCTTAGTGTGACAACATCAAGGCGCACGCCACAAATCGGAGAAGAAGCTCGGCCAAACACTAACATATGTGCAAGCGCCAATCTATTATTATTATTATTAATTTACTCAAAATTTATACACCCCGGCTTACCATGTAGTGGTAACTTTCGGAAAAGTGAAAAACATACATTTAATACTTGCGCCGGGTATTTGATGTTCGGCTCCGCCCGAACTTAGACTTTCTTACTTGTTCTGATTTACTTTGTTTATTTTTGGGGTTCTCATGCAAATTGCTAGAAATTCTAAAATATATACATATGTCACCAATAAAAAAAATCTCGACGTGCTAGAAAAAAACCAAAGATGTATTTTAATTTCGCAGGCCTCTGTTGTCTTCGCAGCGTCATCCAATACGGGTTTAAATCTAGTGGCGACATCTTTCTAGTCGCCAGGGAATACCGACGGATCATACTGTGACTTCTCGTGGTATTTTCTGATTATTTCTTCATCCTAGACATCCTTCCTTTCGTTTTTCCGACCACTGCAAATATCTGCACACTTGCTCCATTTCAAACCATTTTTCTGTACAAATTTGTCGATATCTTTAAACATTTCATCGCTAGTGGTGTAAGTATCAAGTACTTAGATCATCAAAAGTTCTTCTTCGATTTGCATTGCGAATGGGTACCTCACTAACACGAGAAGAACATTAAGTCCCACTANCTTATACCAATTTGTACCAAACTCGGTATAGTTATTGTGCTTACCACATAAAAGCAAAACCTTGAAAACTATTGAAATCGGAGTTAAATTACGGCCACTTTTCATATTACGGTAAATTTCAGAAATGCTTGAAACTTCAATATTTCGAAATTTAAGGACGCTAATTTACTCGGCCGCTGTGGTGCAGTGGTAAGCAGTGCGCGCTTTCACTCTTCAGCACCTGGGTTCAAACCCTGGTCAAGCAACATAGCAAAAAATATAGAAAAAAGGTTTTTTCTTAACAGCGGTCGTCCCTCGGCAGGCAGTGGCAAACTTCCGAGTGTGTGTTCTGCCATGAACAGCTTCTCATTAAAATACAATCGCCGTTCGGAGTCGGCGTAAAACTGTAGTTCCCTCCGCTTAGTGTGACAACATCAAGGCGCACGCCACAAATCGGAGAAGAAGCTCGGCCAAACACTAACATATGTGCAAGCGCCAATCTATTATTATTATTATTAATTTACTCAAAATTTATACACCCCGGCTTACCATGTAGTGGTAACTTTCGGAAAAGTGAAAAACATACATTTAATACTTGCGCCGGGTATTTGATGTTCGGCTCCGCCCGAACTTAGACTTTCTTACTTGTTCTGATTTACTTTGTTTATTTTTGGGGTTCTCATGCAAATTGCTAGAAATTCTAAAATATATACATATGTCACCAATAAAAAAAATCTCGACGTGCTAGAAAAAAACCAAAGATGTATTTTAATTTCGCAGGCCTCTGTTGTCTTCGCAGCGTCATCCAATACGGGTTTAAATCTAGTGGCGACATCTTTCTAGTCGCCAGGGAATACCGACGGATCATACTGTGACTTCTCGTGGTATTTTCTGATTATTTCTTCATCCTAGACATCCTTCCTTTCGTTTTTCCGACCACTGCAAATATCTGCACACTTGCTCCATTTCAAACCATTTTTCTGTACAAATTTGTCGATATCTTTAAACATTTCATCGCTAGTGGTGTAAGTATCAAGTACTTAGATCATCAAAAGTTCTTCTTCGATTTGCATTGCGAATGGGTACCTCACTAACACGAGAAGAACATTAAGTCCCACTACGTCCGTACTTTCTTCAAGTGGTAAACTAAAAAATTCACAAGTTTTCAAACTTTTTATAAGTTTGTTCACAGTGTGATTGTGAAGTTCCAAGGACTAAGTAACATATACACGTGCACGAAGCTGCTGCATGTGTTACGAGAACAGCCTCGGCACCCACTTTGGGAAAGCCTGCTCTATATTATAGAACTTCTGCACATAAACACTTGCATAGAGCTCCATAGATTTAGTGTGGATCTGTATTCAAATTTAATTTATACGATCAATGGAGCGTTCATAAGACGTAGCTGTTGCGTAGCCGTTGGCTGTTTGTCTTAGAGCCAATTTACACGACGACTTTTCACCCTGCATTTTTGGCACNCAAAACCTTGAAAACTATTGAAATCGGAGTTAAATTACGGCCACTTTTCATATTACGGTAAATTTCAGAAATGCTTGAAACTTCAATATTTCGAAATTTAAGGACGCTAATTTACTCGGCCGCTGTGGTGCAGTGGTAAGCAGTGCGCGCTTTCACTCTTCAGCACCTGGGTTCAAACCCTGGTCAAGCAACATAGCAAAAAATATAGAAAAAAGGTTTTTTCTTAACAGCGGTCGTCCCTCGGCAGGCAGTGGCAAACTTCCGAGTGTGTGTTCTGCCATGAACAGCTTCTCATTAAAATACAATCGCCGTTCGGAGTCGGCGTAAAACTGTAGTTCCCTCCGCTTAGTGTGACAACATCAAGGCGCACGCCACAAATCGGAGAAGAAGCTCGGCCAAACACTAACATATGTGCAAGCGCCAATCTATTATTATTATTATTAATTTACTCAAAATTTATACACCCCGGCTTACCATGTAGTGGTAACTTTCGGAAAAGTGAAAAACATACATTTAATACTTGCGCCGGGTATTTGATGTTCGGCTCCGCCCGAACTTAGACTTTCTTACTTGTTCTGATTTACTTTGTTTATTTTTGGGGTTCTCATGCAAATTGCTAGAAATTCTAAAATATATACATATGTCACCAATAAAAAAAATCTCGACGTGCTAGAAAAAAACCAAAGATGTATTTTAATTTCGCAGGCCTCTGTTGTCTTCGCAGCGTCATCCAATACGGGTTTAAATCTAGTGGCGACATCTTTCTAGTCGCCAGGGAATACCGACGGATCATACTGTGACTTCTCGTGGTATTTTCTGATTATTTCTTCATCCTAGACATCCTTCCTTTCGTTTTTCCGACCACTGCAAATATCTGCACACTTGCTCCATTTCAAACCATTTTTCTGTACAAATTTGTCGATATCTTTAAACATTTCATCGCTAGTGGTGTAAGTATCAAGTACTTAGATCATCAAAAGTTCTTCTTCGATTTGCATTGCGAATGGGTACCTCACTAACACGAGAAGAACATTAAGTCCCACTACGTCCGTACTTTCTTCAAGTGGTAAACTAAAAAATTCACAAGTTTTCAAACTTTTTATAAGTTTGTTCACAGTGTGATTGTGAAGTTCCAAGGACTAAGTAACATATACACGTGCACGAAGCTGCTGCATGTGTTACGAGAACAGCCTCGGCACCCACTTTGGGAAAGCCTGCTCTATATTATAGAACTTCTGCACATAAACACTTGCATAGAGCTCCATAGATTTAGTGTGGATCTGTATTCAAATTTAATTTATACGATCAATGGAGCGTTCATAAGACGTAGCTGTTGCGTAGCCGTTGGCTGTTTGTCTTAGAGCCAATTTACACGAAGACTTTTCACCCTGCGTTTTTGGCACGTTCCCTTTTAAAAAAGTCGAAAAAAGTTCGAAAATCCTCGTGCATTTACACGATGACTTTTTCTTTGCGGCGTTTCCGGCGTATTTTTGACATTTAGGCGTAAAATTTTCTTTGGTCAACTCTTTCGTCCTCATTTTTAAAGCGGAGCGAATCACGAACTCAAAGCAAAAATACGAAAAAGTGAACTCGATAAAAGCGAAACGTCAAAAAAACCCCTCGATTTCGCTCACCGTGCGTGCTTGCCTACCCCGCTGACTTTGCTACACTTCTTGCCTACAAGCTCGAAACGCATGACTTTCCACCCAGGGTGAAAAGTCATCGTGTAAATTGGCTCTTAGAAACGCACAGTTGAGTAGTTCCGCTCAGCTCAGCGGTTGTGGATTCGACGCCACTGGGCGCGTTTATNCGCTGTGGTGCAGTGGTAAGCAGTGCGCGCTTTCACTCTTCAGCACCTGGGTTCAAACCCTGGTCAAGNAAACGCACAGTTGAGTAGTTCCGCTCAGCTCAGCGGTTGTGGATTCGACGCCACTGGGCGCGTTTATAAGACGTAGCTGTTGGCCAACCGTTGGATATTTGTCTTAGAAACGCACAGTTGAGTAGTTACGCTCAGCCCAACAGTTGGCAACTTTCCGCCATTTTTTCCAGCGGAAAATTTTTACGCTACCTGAACTCAACGTGTTAGGCTTAGGCTAAACAGCTGATCGAAAAGACTTACACTGCTTATATTAAATTTAACGCCGCTTTGTTAGGTGACAGTTGCAAACAAATTTATTCTATTTTATATTACTGACATGAAAAAGTAACTAAAATATTTTATAATAATACTACGTTTCTAAATATATGTTTTTACGATGTTTGCTATATAATTTTACACCGTTTAATTTATTGTAACATTGAATGATTTTTTCATCACGGCGGCCGCTCAGCGTTGAATTCTAAATAGTATCGGCGCACCTATCTCTATTTGTTGCAATTTCACTTGTTTACATTTATCAGCTGTTCATTTGGCAGCATATTCATCAAGCCGTTTCTAAGACGTAATTGTTGGGTTCAACAGTTGCCAGCAATTTCGTAGCAGATGAGCTAAACAGCTACGTCTTATAAACGCGACCATTTTTTCCATCATAAAATTATTTCGCTACATGAACTCAACAATTTAAGTCAAAACTGAGTTTTTCCTTACGTCAGTTTTCGTAGTAAATTCAAATAAAAATAATAATTTTTCTGTAAATTCTTTATTAAATAAATAAAATAAAATACACGTGTATACATATGTATATCAAATAAAACACCTCCTTGAGGTAAAATTTTCGAGTGACGAAAGCTGAACTAGAAACACAAAATTTATGATAACAGTTTCGGGACGAAAATTATACTATTTTTTTTAACTGTCCTGGAAACTGACGGAAAATAGTTTTATTTATTCGGAACGCTGCAAAGTTCTGTCCATGATAAAAGCATAGTAAGGTAAAACCGTTCTCTCAATCCGTCGGCCATGATTTTTTTTTTGAAGTTTGCCAACATTTTAAAATCGTATAAAATTGAGAGTAAAAAAAGGAACTGTTCAAAGTTGTTGTTGTTTGAGATTGAAAATGAGAATGTGTGTGTGAGTTTGTGTGTAAAATTTCAAAATTAAATTGCTTGCAAACGTCAAGAATTTGAAAAATTCCTCTCAGCCGTTCTACCTTCTTATTTTTGTATCATGGTTCTGTCTACTCCTAGAAACACAAAATAAAAAAACGTGACTTTCGCAACGTTCCGAATAAATAAAACTATTTTACGTCAGTTTCCCGGGGCAGTTAAAAAAAGTAGTCTCATTCTCGTCTCGAAACTGATATCATAAATTTTGTGTTTCTAGTTCAACTTTCGTCACTCGAAAATTTTACCTCAAAGATGTGTTTTATTTGATATAAATTATTTTGGGATATTATTTGGGAAATTTAGAATCAACGAAAATCAAAACAAAAATATGTTTTATTTTTCTCAAATAAATTGCTAAACACGCTATCTAAATCTAAATGATTTATGCAAATATTTAACAATGAATTCAATTCCATTGAACCATTTAATTTTTCGAATACAGAATAGTAATTGCTTTATTCATAAAAAATAAAGTAGGTTTAAAAAGCTTTACAAAGTGACGTTTTCAAAGGTACATTTTTCAGTTTATAAGCCTTTTTTAAAGCTGCTTTATTTTTTTTTTTTTGGATAAGGATATAAAGCGACAAAGAATGAGCAATTTTTCACATTCTGGTTTGCATGAACCGCTGCCCTGCACAAAAGTTGATTGCATAAACTGCAAACAACAGGATAGATCAGACAACAAAAACTGCCCTACATTTCTGAAAAGAAAAGACATAGTAACATTTAAAATACTTAACAAATGCTCTTTTCGTGAAGCGACCGAAACAATAAACAACAAAAACCTTAATTACAATACGCTCCACGAAAAGTTAGAAGAAGCAATTCTAAAAAAGAAAAACAAATCCATTGTACAGAAAACACAAACTAATACAAACGATACTATTATTCCAAGCACACCTCCTAATTATTCTCACACTCCATCCATCACTAAAGTTAATACGATCCACGGTGGAGAGAATACAGAGGTGGCGCCGATGACGATACCGCTACTCGGCTCTCAGTGATTTTGACAGAATCAGCTGTTTTGGTGACGTCATAGTAGAGAAGACAGCAGTAGTGATGTGCTGAGTCAATACTTTTAAGTACCCAATACTCTCGATACTCGGTACCGAAACATTTAGGTTTCGAATAAAAGCGCACATAGGCCAAAAATATGGAAAAAACGCCTAACAAAACCCGAATGTAAGAGCCAATAGAGCTTTTTTACTGATTCAAATGAAAGATGTATATATGTCGGTTCGATGCCATAATACAGAGAAACCCTTACTTGTTTGAAGCATTTTTGTTCCAGCTGAATCGGACGATATCATTTTTGTAGGCCTGGGACAGATTCTGTAACCAGTTAACGACAATTTTCGAATCGGTATCGGTTTTGTCGACGTTTGATATCAAATATTTGTAAGTCAACAAGTGCGATATCGATCCGAAACTTGTCGCTAACTGGCTACAGAATCTCTCCCCTGAAAGGCTTCTTCATCCGTCAAAGTATTTTTCTTGAACCTTGGACCGACTAAGGTTAAAACTGATAAAATAATATTTTTCTGTGGCGATAAGTTCAAGTGTTTTAGCCGATATCATATAAATTAGTAATGAAAGTTTTTTCTAAACCTGAAATGCATATAATGGCGAGGGTTTAATGTAAATAATCGATATCGGATACCGAAAAGGATGTATAGGGTACCGAAATCTTTTTTAAGTATTGGGTACCGAGTATTGGGGACAATTCAGCACATCACTAATCGCCCTCATTCTCGCCGCTCTCAGTTGTCAACTCTACGATGACGTCACGCTAAAATTACTCTCACGAATTCTGCTGCAATCGGCGCAATCTTGTATTCTATCATTCTTGAATACGATCCACAATGACTCTCTCGTTACTCAATATTCTCAACAATCAAACTCTACAATAGAATCGATCGACACAGCAACAACAAACTACTCACTTGATTACTCTTTTCCAAACAATTTCCAATCTCACTCCAATATCCACCCAAATATATTAAACGAAATATTAAACAAATAGATTTATCAATACAACAATAACGACAACGCAATTAATACTCAAAGTAACCCAGTCAACACCTCAACCGTTCATGCAAGCTCTACTAATTCGCACTCAATGGAAACATAGGAAACTCTTACAATCGAAAATTAATTGTTTCTTACTTAAGATTCTTCAATGGAATCTTAACGGCTACCAAAATAAGTATAACGAGCTTACCCTCCTAATACATATAAACTCAAATCTTCCTAGTAACGTGATTCCAACAAATTTCAACTTTTACCCTAAAAACGACATTGACATAAGAACCACTTCAAAAAGGAGAGTGGCTTTTTTGATTTACAGCTCATTGGAACATTCCATAATAAATACCACCTCTACAATCCTGTCCATTTCCACTAAAATCAAATCTAATATAACACTCACTATTATTAACACTTACATATCACCAAAAGATATTATAACAGAACATGAACTTCACCAACTTATTAATAATTTCAACGAACCACTTCTCCTTCTTGGTGATTTCAATGCCTGGAGCCCTCTTTGGGGCTCACCTTCCTTTAATAAAACTGGCAGAATAGTAACTAAGTTTATTCAAAACAACAACTTAGTACTTCTTAATGACAAATCACCAACACACTTCACAACGCGACAAACTTTTACTCATTTAGATCTTAGTATATGCCATCCCCCTTAAATATCGGTTCAACTTGGGAAATAGCCGATGAACCACATAGAAGCGATCATTTTTCCGTCACTATAAAACTTTTCAATACTTGTTATCGTGCAAACACCAAAACTCATTTCCGATACAAGCTTGACTCCGCAGACTGGGCAGCTTACAAAATAAAAATAGAACAACATTTCGCCAATGTTACTATTGATTCCAATGTCAACAAATAAACAGCGTTACTCCAAAAGAAAATCCGACAAAGCGCCAACTCTTGCATTCCAATTTCTCGGCCAACCCCTCGTAGAATTATAACTCACTAGTGGAACGAAAATTTAAACACTCTGAGGCAAAAAAAGTGCTTCCTTTGGAAAACTTCCAAGTAGAACCCATCTACAGAAAACATTATAGAATATAAGAGTGCGAATGCAATCTTCAAGAGGGAAGTAAAAATCGCTAAAAGGAATTCGTTCGTAGAATTCACTAAAGATATCAACTATAATGCCCCCATGAAAATTCTTTGGAATAAGGTGAACTCCCTACACAGCCACTATCCACTTAAATTTATACATGTTATCCTGGGCTCTGACAATTGCACTTTATCCTTACCTGCAGATATCGCCAATCATTTGGCTAAAATGTGGTCAGAATACTCCCAAAATATTAACTTCCCATCCGAGTTTTTATCTCGTAATATATTACTCCTACTTCATTCAGCCATACTCTAACCAAGCAGTCGGAGCAAATCGAGCTACCTTTCACTCCATTCGAACTGAATTCATGCCTTGTAACATTAAAAGGAAAAACCCCCGCAATAGACAAAATTCCCTACCCCCTACTTAAAAATCGACCACAAGTAGGCAAATTAAAACTCTGTGAGCTTTACAATTTAACCTTCAGTTCCAGTGTAATCCCACAATAATGGAAAACTAGTCTAATTATTCCTATACTCAAATCAAATAAGCCGAAAGATCGAGCAGAGGGTTACCGCCCAATATCTCTAATTCCGTGCCTCTCAAAAGTTATGGAAAAAATGGTTGCTCGAAGGCTAATGTGGTACCTAAAACACAAAAAACTGCTCTCAGACTATCAAGTAGCCTTCAAACCGGGTTGCGGCACCATCGATCCACTCCTTGCCACATTTTCCTCCTTTCACTAGATATGGAAAAGGCTTTTGACAGAGTAGGACTGCATTCAGTAATCGAGCAACTACTATCTTGGAAAGTCGGTCCAAAGATGATCAACTATATCAGGCATTTCCTCTTAAATAGAAAAATACGGGTTAAAGTAAACGGTGTGTTATCAGATCAATGGCCTCTCGATAATGGAATCCCTCAGGGATATCATAATTGCATATAATCGACTTAACGTCATTATACAAGAAGACAAATATTTTAAACACGTGCTTTATGCCGATGATCTATACATATTCGCCAAGGTCAAAAATGAGTTACACTTCAATAACCAATTACAAAACTTGGTTAACAACATTTTTAATTAGTGTCAAACCAGCGGTACAAGAATATCCTTCGAGAAATGTAGCCATCTACACATATGCAAAAAATATTCATGTCATAACCTAGTTATAAGTATTAACAATAAAACTATACCAAATGTAAATAATATAAAAATTCTTGGTCTTGTATTTAACTAAAACTATACCTGGACAGAACATATCAAACACTTATGTATATCACTCCATAAAAGATTAAATTTAATTAAATGTATGTGCAATTCCAAATTAAAAAGCAATACAAACACACTTGTTCAAGTAGTAAAAGCAACAATATTGTCTAGAATTGATTACTGCTTACCTATTTACGGGTCAACTTCAAAAAATAATCTAGCAAAAATATTAGCAATCTACCATTGTGCAGTTCGACTAGCCTTTGGAGCTTTCCGGACAACCCCAATTGCCAATATATTAGCTGAAGCCGGACTTACTTCACTTGTAGACCGTATTGCATACATCACAGGAAGTATAATACCAAAGCTTGTCTCCCCAGACGGATCTCCATTGAGAAGGCTAATAAGAAACAAGTTCAAAAGAAAGCGTCAAGCGTTATCGGTTGCAGCGTCGTAGACAAAATTTCGGTCATCGCGTTGGCACAACTTCCCCGGCACGCCTCTGTGTTCACCGGTGAAGCAACCGCAATCTTGAATGCTTGCCAAATAGCTAAAGTTAACAGACAGAAATACATGATCTGTACCGACTCATTGGCCTCACTGCATGCTGTCTTGAACATCAACCATACTGACAAAACTATAGCTCTAATAGGGGACATACTTATAGAATACACCGAAAGAATCCAGCTACTCTGGGCACCCAGCCATATTGGAATTAGTTCAGCCAAGTTTGCTACAAGATCATCTCTAAAGATGATTGATACCTTATGTAAAAAAGACGTCAAAAGAGCAGTCCACGATCATTATCTAACTTTGGTTAACTCTTTCTGGGCAAGTTATCCCCATAACTACAAAACAATTAATCCCAGTCGATCGCCCCCAATTTTCCCAGTTGAAGTATCAAGAAAGCAAATGGTTATTTATACTCATTTCCGGATTGGNACCAGCTGAAGTATCAAGAAAGCAAATGGTTATTTATACTCATTTCCGGATTGGACATACGCGGTTTACACATCAACACCTTTTTGTGAAAACGCAGGCACCCCACTGCCCATACTGCAATAATGGCATTCTTACCGTAAATCATATCATAGAGAGTTGTCCGCAGCTAGAAAACCTACGTCAAGAAATAAGCGAAAATGGCCTAAAAGAAACATTAAAAATTGTAAATAGTTCAAACATAAAAACATTTGTAAAATTCATATGTAAATTGAATCTATACTTTGAAGTGTGATATCGTTATACATACCTAGTACCCAAGTTTTTTTTTCACTTTTATACATACACATGAAGCTGATGGCCTCGTTGCTGGAGCTTAATCTTATTTTGTTTAGGCTAATTTTATTATCCTAATGCATTGAATAAATAATAATGAGTAGTTCCGCTCAGCTCAACAGTTGGCAACTTTCCGCCATTTTTTTCAGCGGAAAATTTGTACGTTACCTGAACTCAACATGTTGGGGTTAGCTTAAAAGCTCAGTTAGTCTAGACTTAATTTCCGTAACGTTACTTAACTAAATATTTCGGCCTACCTGTTATATGAGAAACTGTGTTGGCGGTTAGTTAAAACTTAACTTAGCGTAAGAAACTTAAGAACCTGTAGATTTTAGGTTCTTAAGTTACGGTCTTACGGAAATTGAGAGCGGTGAGAGAATCAGGCTTGCCAGACTCTCGTTTTTGTATTTCTTAAAAATAAATGAAAGCAAACATTGTTGTTTGCATGAATTTTTTTGATGTGGCATTTAAGGCGGCGAACTGTTAAACAGCTGAAAAAGAAAATACAAAAACAAAATATTTCCGCTCTTGGCTTAAGTTGACGTGTTGAGTAATCATTGATGATTTCTTACGGTAAGTTAAGTCTAGACTAACTGAGCTTTAAACAGCTGACCGAAAAGACGTATGCCACTAATATTAAATTTAACGCCGCCTTGTTAGGTGGCAGTTGCAAATAAATTTATTCTATTTTATATTACTAAAATATTTTATAATAATACTACGTTTCTAAATATATGTTTTTAAGATGTTTGCTTTATAATTATACATTGTTTAATTCATTATAACACTGAACGATTTTTTCAACATGGCGGCAGCTCTGCGTTGAATTGTGAATACTATCTGCGCAACTACCTCTATTTATTGCAATTTCATTTGTTTACATTTATCAGCTGTTAATTTGGGAGCATATTCATCAAGCCGTTTCTAAGACGTAATTGTTGGGTTCAACAGTTGCCAACAGTTTGGTAGCAGATGAGGTAAACAGCTACGTCTTATGAACGTGTCCAATGTGTAAAGTCGTATACAAAATCGAACCCTTAAAAGTTTTGCAAACTCAAAGAGAAATGGAATGCGTACAAAGTATCATTGAAAAAAAACCTTCTGCACAGCCACTGTTTTGAATAAAAAGAACAAAGCTTACTGTGCAACTTACGTAAATAAGATAAGATCTTATCACCAAAAAATATGTAACGTTGAGTAATCATTTAACATTGATACATTCATCAGTACATTTGTAAGTATTCATATGTATCAAGAATTATAGAGTAGAGAGAGATTGGCGCAGTCGAGCTGAGAGCAACTGGCCGTGACGTCAACAAATACCAGAATGAGAGAGCAAGACGAATTCGACAAGAGGAAGCATCGAACAAAAGGCAGTGTTGCCAGGTTTTGAATTTGAAAAAGCTCCAAATTTTTATTGGTGTATTTTATGGACTTTATATGCATACATAATTTTATTGTAAGGATGCCGACTCAAATTAACAAAAATCAATGTTTCTTCCACGACGCACATAGGTAGATTTTCAAGTTTTATGCGGCAAAAAATATTTTATTGCAAAATTGTTTATCAAATGTAAAATTGAAATAATTTGTATTACAGATAAGTTATATTAATAAAATATATATATTAGCCAATAATTTACTATTTAAAATATATTGACTACCTTTATTTATAAAATGTGTGTACACTATCATTGGTTTATTAGTTTTCGCTTTCTGAATCTTCGCTGGCCTCAAACTATTCCTTTGTCACATCTTTGACAACGGATTTAGAGGGTAACAGCAGATTTATTGTGTCTGGGGAAAACGATTTGATATTTTATCTTTTTTTGGTCATGAACCGAAATACTGCTTAAAAACGAGTCCGAGCTCAACAACAACCGGTTATATATGTCACGGTTACATACTTCACGAGAAAACTTCCGGGAATAATTTTCTCGGTAGTATTTGTTGTGGGCCTTTTGAGCCTCCCCGATAATTGTCCTATTGGTAATAAAGAATTAGTACCTTGTGCATTGTGGGTGTCATAGGATGCCACGCGTAAAGCTCATCATATAATTTGGCGGTGTCCAATGCATATTCGTCGTATTTTGTGGAATCAATTTCGTAGCCACTAGATATGGTTTCCAATATTATTTTTAACCTGTAAATTAAATCAAATAAAACACCTCTTTGAGGTAAAATTTTCGAGTGACGAAAGCTGAGCTAGAAACACAAAATTTATGATATCAATTTCGTGACGAGAATTATACGCATTTTTTAACTGCCTTGGAAACGTACGGAAAATCTTTTTTTATTTTTTAAGCTGTGGGAGCAGGGGTTGTAGGTGTTCTGACCGCCCAAAGTTGCGGGTTTTCCGGCGGGATTACCAAACCTAGCATATTTTAAGACTTCTGTCAAAATATTGCAGAAAAATATTAACATTTTCGTAAGCTGGACCGGTTCGAAAATACCTCTAAAAATTTAGTTTTTTATGAATAAAAAAAGTTTCTTACAGGATTTTCTGAAAAAAATCCCCCCAAATGACTAAACAGTTTAAGCTTAAAAAGTTTGCATAAAAATATTAAAAAAAAAATTCTACGGAATCATATCTAATAATGAGATTTTTGATGCTGTTTTTTAACTTTTTTCAAAGACTAGAATAACTAGAAGACTAGAATAAATTTTCGCACTCTTTTTATTTCTTTGCAAAAAAAAACTCATTCACATCCCAATTATTTTTTTTTTTATCAAATACCAACAAATCAATTAACATGTAATGTCACACGTTTTCTTACCTTCCTTTCTTTCATACTTTGAATGAGCTTATTCGCAAAGAAATTAAAAGGGAGATAAAATACCTTACCAACGATACCTCATAAGCAGACGTGGGCACTACCACAAACAAGCGTGAGCTACGCTTCCGCTCTTTTAGCACCTGCTAACTCTCTGCCCATGCCTGCTCATAAGTCTAATTGGTAACACAGGGTGCTTCTAATGAAAATAAAAATTTTATGCTGAAATACACATGCTAAGACCTTCGAAATTTTGTGCTGGGATATGCGTTACAGCTTCGCAAATTTTACCCCTACCGAAACAAAAGATGTATACACATCAAAAAAATATATATAAAAAACTTTTTATTAATAAAAAACTCAATTTGTGGAGGTATTTTCAAATCGGTCCAGCTCACGTAAATCTTAAGATGTTTGCGAGGTATTTTGGTGGAAGTCTTAAAATGTAATAGATTTTATAATTCCAGTGGAAAACAGTACCAATTTTTTTTTGGACGAGGAGTGATGCAGTCTACTGTACATAAGTTGACTATGATTACTGGGCCGTGCTATCATAGTAGCACAATGCCACCAAGTGCATTTTAAAATTTCCAGGCAATAGCCACATGCGATTATCGATTCTATTTTTTGTTGTTTGTGTGAAATATTTTATTTTTATCAGTATTTTTCTTTTAATCAAAATATGTTGAATTAAAAGTGAAAATAAAAAAATATTTTGCCAGGTCGGTAGCAATTAGTCCATTTTAATTTGTGATTTCACTCATTAAAGGTAGCTGGTGAATTTACTAAGGTGACGTATTCTAGGAACTCATGAAATGTGATGAACAGCATTACAGGTAATCTGGTAGGTCCGGTGAATTCACTAGCTCCTCACTGGTGCGTCGTGTTCAACATTCGCTGAGTTACCTAGGTAACAGTCGTATTATAAATTTTTTTTTTTTGCTTTTTTTCAACTGTTGATTCATGAATTGAACTTTATAGCGACAATGTTTTCAATTTATTTGTGCTTGGCGTTACGTGTCAGTTTCGGTGGTGAAAAAAATAAAAAAATAAATTGAAATAAATATTGGTAATAATAATAATTAATTGTTAATTGTTTCAAGAGATGAGGACACGCACTTATGAGCATCAGTTTTTTAATTATTTTGTTTTTTGTTAATCTTGTATAAAAAATATGGTTGATTATACGATCCAAACTCCAAAAATGCGATTGTTTTTTTTTATATGGAGAAAATGAGCGACACCATCAACAAAAAAATTTTTCAAAAACCGCTGGTAAGTCCTAGCTACCTTAGACTTGCACTTTATTATACCATAATTGAATGGGATAAAAACTGCATACTCAACTTTTTTCAAAAGAGTGTAATTAATTGCAGAGAGAGAAAATTTGCAGAATTTCCTTTAATTTAGCGCAAAGTTTGGAGCACTAATTTTTGGGGTTTATGTTGTAGAGTTAACCACATTTTTGTAAAAAAAATGCGAAAAATAAAATAATTAAAAAACAGTTGCCCGTATTGCAAAAAAATTGCTGTACCTAAACTTTATTGATTGACTGTACATATGTATATATAGTATGCATTAATATTATTTAAGTTTAATTAAAAGTACTTATTAATATGTATAAATCTTGTCTAAGATCAACTCCTAATTGCTATTGTAGCAATAAATCGTTGTAGGTCGTTGTGAACCAGCTGCACTATCAGCAGGTAGAGGAAATACCGCCCACAATCAACTTTCCGGGTTTAAGTGCTAAGCAACTGGAGGAGCTGAATGCGAAGATAGACAAGGAAAACCGCGCACTCTATGTAATACGATAAAATATATTAATCGGAACTTAATAACTTAATTTCGTTAATTAATTACTCTTTAACTGTCATGGTAAGTCTATGAAGTCTCTTCTGCAACCAGCAGGGGTTATTAGAAATTTAAAATTGATATTGTCCGACACGTTGATGCAGGAATATAACGTAGATGGAATTCACGGTAAAAAATCTCTAAAAGGTCTAGACAACTTTTACGATGCGCTGATAGGTAAATCAATGAAATTTCTTATTGAATTAAAGCTTAAACAGATGGCAGCGTTTACCGGATTATCTCGGAACCACTGCAGTTGATCCAGATTAAGTCCGAGTTAATCCGGATCAACGCTACCGTCTGTTTAAGCATTTAGGTACACATCCAATCCAAAAGCGTTTTTAAATTAATTTTTCTCATTTTCAGAATCAATCCCAATTGGCGACAACTTAGGCCCGGCTGAGTTACGGAAGGCAATACAGTTGCAAAAAAAATAGATTCATAAAGGCAAAATGTATAGGCCAAAATAACCACCAAAAATATATTTAATTTATGTTATACAGACCAACAAGGAGCAACAGAAATGTGAGCAGTCATTTTCGACATACATATGTACATATGTACATATGAACATACATACATTTATTCCGACGTTGAATCTGAATTCGGCTGAATAATAGCGTCAGAATTTCGAGATACGTCGAAAATGGCTCATCTTATTTCTGTTGTTGTTTTTTTCTCTTTAAATGTTCGTCAAATAAATGAGTGGTAGCTAGTGAAGCAGTTCATGAGTGGAACTTAATAGTAGGTATACCATGACTATAATGAGATAGGTGGTGAATTGTAGTTAGTGAGTTAACTTGTGAATGGAAGCTAATGGTAACTAGTGAGATAGCTTATGAATGGTAATCCAGTAGGTGTAAATTGATTACTGCCTATGACATCCCCATGTTAAATTCATGGATTAATTGCATTGCTGGTAATCTGGCGGGTAGCTAGTGGTGGTTACCGGTAGCGAGTGAGTTCACTAGTGCCTCACTAGTGCTCAGTACTAGAGGGTTACTAGAAAAGTGTCATAATCCAAAAAAAAAAAAACAAAAAATCGAGTTACGTATGCAAATATGCATGTTACCCATTTCTTATGGCATTTGTTTTTGTTATTCTATGGCTTTATAACAATTATTCACAATAATTATTATTGAGCTTGAGGCCGTTTTTAATGAAAAACTTAAAGGATAACAATAATTTGAAAAAAATGGTAGAAGTGCTATCACCACATTTCCTCATCAGAATTCTTTCAGTAGGATTCGAACAGACGATCCCACTGACTCAGTTAGTTGCCTACGCACTGTGCTAAGTTCGCCTTGTTAATTCTTGTTGCTTTTTTCCACTATTTCATTTGTTAAGCCAACTGCAATCCAGCGCAGCTGTTCCAGTGCTATTTAAACTTGATCATGTGGTTGTTGGTTTTTGTTAATATTTCTATTATTAGAATGTTTAACTGTTAGGTGTGCTCGTCCTTAAAATATTTCTTTTTGTTATTTTATGGCCTTATAATAATTATATTCAACAATTTTTATTGAGCTTGAGGCAGGGCCGGATCGTAAGCTCGATTTTGGGAGGGGAAATAAGAATCAAGAATTTTGTACGCCCAAGTATCTATGATAGACATTTTATTTTATTATATTATACATCTATTGTATATAAATGAATTATATTTTTGCAAATCATATGTTTTGAGTCATATGTTTTTGAGAAAAATACAGCGTAGTAAGTTTAAAATTTCAAAATTACATTTCCCGAATGAAAAATAAAATATTCGAGCTAACTCGACGGCACATAATGTGCTTTTTTAACACTTCATGCCAATTAATCGTTGCGCTTTCGACAGAATAAATATTTTGATATGAAGGAAAATGACTTTCAAAGCTAATTTAATTGGTATTCAAGGAAAAATATTGCCATTGAGTCACCAGCACTCCCTGATCTTAAAAAAATTTGATCAAAAATAGTCTTCTTTGAAAAAAACATGCAAAATCCAACATATATTTAAAAAAAAAACATTTTTTGGATTTTTTATTATACTAATAGTAAAGATTTTGGGACGAGAAACACGATTCCACTGTTTAAAAAACGAAAAATAAAATCAACCCCTCATTTTGAAAAATGCATTATATATTGCATTTTTTATTATTTGCATGCAGCTGTGCATCCTTCACACAATTTTTATCCGTCGAAAAACAAGCCACGGTAGAGGTAGTCTCTAGGCCTTTTGAGAGCTAAATTATTACGTTTCTAAAGTTAAACTTCGAAATTTCATTCGACATTTTACGCATTTTTTTTCTAATTTCGGAGTAAAAACTAGTACAGCAGTTTCGAAGTTTGGTTTAAAATTGTTATAACTTGGCTCTCAGAGGGCCTAGAGGCTTCTACCTTGGCTCAAATTAAAGGTCTTAAATTATTGTTCAAGGGATATATAATTGGGTAAGGATGCACAGCTGCATGCAAATAGAAAAATATGCAATAAATAATGCATTTTTTGAATTAAGGTGCTCAAATNATTGTTCAAGGGATATATAATTAGGTAAGGATGCACAGCTGCATGCAAATAGAAAAATATGCAATAAATAATGCATTTTTTGAATTAAGGTGCTCAAATTTTTCTTCGAATTTTGAACAGTGGAATCGTATTGCTCGTCTCAAAATCTATAATACTAGTATAATAAAAAATACATAAACTTTTTTTTTGAATAAATCCCGTGTATTTTGCATATATTTTTTTTTGAAGAACTCTACTTTTCACCAATTTTGTTTATGTCAAGCGGTAATTGTGGCTCTGTGGCCACAATTGAAAGGGATTTACTTTTGCTTTCAAAACCATTTTGTTTCGTATCAAAATGATGCTCCTGTCGAAAGCGCTACGATTAATTCGCGTGCAGTTTCAAAAAGCACACTGTGCGGCTTGTGAAAGGACAAGAGATGTATTTTAAAAGGCTGTGCAAATTTTTCAGATATGAGTTCAGCGACAGAATCTAACAGAAATGGCCAATTTCATATCAGAAAAAAATTTCAATTAGCACGAAATTGTTCCGGAAGTAGAACCACAATACCAAGAGTGTAATTGAAATTCTTTACCAAACTCGGATTTCTCGACTGACGCGGATTTGGGAGGGGAAATTTCCCCTATTTCAAAAAACGCGTTGTAAGAAGTAAAAACTTTTATTTGATTACCGTTTAAAAATGTTCGTATTTAAATCATTTCCATTATACTTACACTACATATAATGGAAATATTCAATTCAAATTCGCCCGTATTAAAATGAAGCATTCTTCACTGCACAGATAGCGTTTTGCAAGTCTCGGATGCTTTTTCATATGTAATTAAGAAGGTTTATCGTCGTCTCAGAAAACGGATGTCGAATGTTACAAAACACGGTTTTGAGAAAATTGACTTTGAAGTTTAAGCTCGAATTAGTCCGAAACTGTACGGTAGATTTTTGTAATTTTTAAAGCAGGCGTAGTTGGCGTTATTATTTTTGATTTTCCATATTTTCACATTTAATATCTCTTAACGTTAATGAGAAAATTGACTTTGAAGTTTAAGCTCGAATTAGTCCGAAACTGTACGGTAGATTTTTGTAATTTTTAAAGCAGGCGTAGTTGGCGTTATTATTTTTGATTTTCCATATTTTCACATTTAATATCTCTTAACGTTAATGAGAAAATTTACTTTTCATTCCGTATACATTTGTCGTAAGTAGCGTTTACTCACCACTTTGTTTTGTCCACAGAACATACGACAATAGTAAAGTATCTATTTCAACGACGATGGTATAATTTGATGAAAAAATCAGACATATTTATCAAATAATGATTACTTATTAGAAAAAACATATTCATGTATTTAATAAAAAAAAATCTGTACATCTCTTATGCTGTAAATATGTTAAGAACATACGTTTTCTTTATATAAAAACAAAAAACAATATTTAAATTCAGTCTTTTGTACATTTTTATTTCTTTCATTTCATTGTAGACTCAGTGCCATCTGAAATTTAAAATTTTAAAATTAGTTACTTAGTTTAATTTCCAATTTTAATTGTGTCGTTATAGTAGAGGACCATCGAATTGTCGTGAGTTCAAAGTTTTGCGATACATACGACAAATGTTTTATGATTAAAACAAGATTATATTTGTATGGGAATTTGTCGTATTTGCCACCCACTAGAACTTGAATGGAGATCTCCCTAAGTGAGGAATAAAAGAGTACTCCCCTTGACCTGATTTCGGATCAATAAGAGAGATTTGTGGACTTTTTACTCCCTTATTACTCGTTTAGGAGTCAATAGGGACATCTCCTAAGCTAGCAATTAAAGAATGCTCCCTGAGGCATGATTTGGGAGCAATAAGCGAGATTAGTCGGTTTTGCACTCCTGTATTACTCACTTAGGAGTATAATGGGAGATCTCCCAAGTGAGCAATAAAAGTATCCTCCGGGATACATGTATAAGCGAGATTTGTTGGTTTTGTACTCCGTTATTACTCGCTTAGGAGCAAAAATCGATGTCTCCTAAGCGAGCAATCCAGGAGTATTCTTTTTGATTGATAGGAGAGCTATACGCACCTTCTTCA
>NW_016157429.1:212015-256093 GCF_001687245.7 Rhagoletis zephyria | reverse complement strand
TTTTAAAAATAATAGACTGAAATGTGCAAAGTTAATGAATTTAATTTATTTTAATGAAAACTTTTCTTTTTATTTTAGTTACCTCAAAAATGATCAAAAGAATTCATTTTATTTTTAACTAAAATGTTTCCTTTTGCATATTCAATATTATTAAAAAAGATAAAAATATAGTATTTTTTTTTATTGTATATTCATGAATTTATTTTATTTTTTGATTCCCAAAGTAGTGATTTTGGTCCATAATTAGCCTAGCATTTTTCTGTCTATTTTGAACTAGTATGAGACCGGTATATTTCTGACCGAAATCTGACAATTGCCATCTCATAGGACATCCCCATGTTAAAAATACCAGTTGATTGCATGGAAAAAATATAGTTGGCTGACTAGTTGGGCATGCAGTTCATACTAGTTGTGAGGTAGTTTACAACTAGTACATTTGGTTACAGGGTATACAAAGCATGCACAGCGGTGATGTTGATTCAAACTCGACATTTGAAAACACATTTACATGCATGGTTGTAGCTGAGTGTGCAAAGACGTTTCCCTGTAGGATCTCGGAATAGACTTAGAGCACACCACAAACTAGACTGCAAGTGATTGTAACTAGTCCAAAGTTTGGTCCAACAACATGTAAAATTCTATTTACATTTAACATTGAATATCCTAGGCGCGGCCAATTGTCCGCTTCTGCATTACATTGTAACCAATTTTGGGGGGGGGGGGAAAAAACAAAAATAAAATTTGCGCCAGCTGCGACTCGAACCGGGGTTCTCAGATTTTCTAAGTGGATACTCTCTCCGCATGCCGACGTCCCACATGAAAATTTGTTGACTAAGTGCCTACATATCAGCAAGTCGTTAATTGTACCCGTTGTCCGCTATTGCATGACATTGTAACCAGTTTTAGATCAAAACTCATACCTTATGCATTACATTCGGACCACTTTTAGTACAATTCACCTGTTTTACATTACATTGCTTTATATTTTTGGACTATCTTTGGTCTAGATACAAAGCTACTATACCTACGACTATATTTTTCGAGCAATTGGACCAATCTTTCCTTCAGGGTTGGTACATAGCCCTAACACAATGAAAACGATGAGCTACGGACCACAGCTGTCAAATTATTTTAACACGTACTCTTATGTAGATAATTATTTTGGCGACGACAGGGCTACGCGACGACTGTGGTTGTGGCCAGATTAGAATTAGATCTATTTCTATTTTTCCAGCGACAGATAAGGTTCTTCCTCTTCTTTTATGTCAAACTCATACAAATTAATGATGTCGCTGCCGCGTTCAAAGAAATCGTGTCGCCATCGACAAAGCGTTTAGAATATGAAGATAACAAATTGGAAGCTCTGGCCCGGAGCTCATCGTTTTCAATGTGTTTTTTTTTTAATTCTAAAATTTTTTTTCCATCAGTGTTGCTTTTTTCCAAATAGCACTGGAACAGCTGCGCTTGATTGTAGTTGGCTTAACAAGTGAAATAGTGGAAATAAGCAACAAGAATTAACAAGGCGAACTTAGCACAGTGCGTAGGCAACTGGCTGAGTCAGTGGGATCGTCGGTTCGAATCCTATTGAAAGAAGTCTGATGAGGAAATGTGGTGATTTCCTACGAGTTAGTTAACAAATAAATAAAAAAAAAGTTTATATAATATTTACGTGCATACACTGGTCGAAAAAATTTTAGTTGCACCAAGTATTTTTATTGTGTTATTTAATTTGCGTTACTTTTTATTATATAGTTCATTATTTAGCAAATACAATGTAAATCCAGGTTAGAAACTTTATACAAAAAGAAAAAAATTCAAAAAACTTTCGTAAAAATTTCGAGCTTTTTAATTCGATTTTCTAGAAAGATTNCAAATAAATAAAAAAAAAGTTTATATAATATTTACGTGCATACACTGGTCGAAAAAATTTTAGTTGCACCAAGTATTTTTATTGTGTTATTTAATTTGCGTTACTTTTTATTATATAGTTCATTATTTAGCAAATACAATGTAAATCCAGGTTAGAAACTTTATACAAAAAGAAAAAAATTCAAAAAACTTTCGTAAAAATTTCGAGCTTTTTAATTCGATTTTCTAGAAAGATTTTGAGTATGCCGTTTTGTACCGCACTCAATTCTATTATAATAAAGTGCAAGTTTCAAGTGTCTAAAAATTTTCGGTTCAGTATTTTTTGCCAAAGTTTTTGCGGTTTTCTTCCATATGAAAATAAATTCAGCCCAATTCTGAATATTCCCGAGGATTTCATTTCTCGCGGATTTTACTTTTCTCGAGAATAAAATCCTCCTATTCGAAACTGTCAGGGAGCAAAATTTCCCCGAACAATTGGGAGCAGGAAACTCGAACTTTCGAAGAGCTCTTTGACAGTTATTTTGACAGCTCAAGTCCCGCCACTTAATTTGCGTGTTTTACACATAAAAGTGTGTTTCACATAAAAGAGTATTTCAGATTAAAGTTGTTAATAAATCAGTGCGGGGAAATTTTAAATCTGTGTTTTAAATTAGAGCTCAATCTTTTAACTACACGGGTAAGTTGAAAGATTTTAATTTAGATCGCGCGTTTCCTTGTAATAACACGAAATAAGTGGGCAAATAGGATAAGAGTACCCTTTGCTAAGTCCAGTTGCGACTGTGAATTTTGGAAGCCACATTATTAATAAACTAGTGCTCCGGAAATTTAAATATTAGTGCTTAATTAAAACTTAGTCTTTTAACTACACATGTGAGTTGAAATATTTTGATTGCAATCGCGCGTTTTCATGTAATAAACCAAAATAAGTGTGCAAATACCAAAGGGTATCCTTTGCTAGGTCCAGTTGCCACTGTGAATTTTTGAGCCGCATTATTAATAAACTAGTGCTCCGTTTAAATATTAGTGCTAAATTAAAATTTAGTCTTTTAACTACACATGTGAGTTGAAATATTTTGATTTCAATCGCGCGTTTTCATCTAATAAACCAAAATAACCTAGCTTCCATTAGGCTTATTAAGATTTCTACCAGAATCGGGCTTATGTTTATTCGTTATATGAAAGCAAATGCGACAAACAAAATTCTAAAAAAGCAACGATAATTTTTGGCCATTTGAATTTTTATTATTCTAGAATTGAACGATCTAAAATTCCCCACAAAAAACGGTCCATTCCCCGATTCCCCACACAAACTGAAATTCCCCGCAAATCGGGGAATTCCCCACGAGTTGGCTTCCCTGATTCTTATAGACGCTCACACACATCTGTCAAAACTTGTCGTTTACATGCGATTGCTTTGCGTACGCACACAGATGAGTGTGAGCTTGAAAACAGGCATATTATGCATTTTATATTAGTTTTTATTCTATATTTCTGAAAGATATTTTATATCTCGATCTTTAGATGTATCAACTATTTCAAAAAGTTAAGTAATAACGAAGATATTGGTCAAAATATAAAGGTCACGCTCACGCTCGCATTGGCTTAAATGTTAGTCACAGTTATAAGCGATCCGTGTACCAAATTTCATCTAAGCCGTTTCTGAATAGAGAAAACTTTCGCATGGTTCGGTTTCTCTAATTTTAAATCAATTTGTACAGATAACAAAGTTCTAGCTTCAAAAAATGAAATGTTATTTCACATTTACAACCCAATCTCTTTAATTTGACATCACATTTTTGAAATTCTAAAGAACGGTGGAGATCTGTGGACCTTCATAAAAAATTACCACGGGTATTATAAATACAGATATTTAGATATGACTTTTAGGACAGGAGGTCACCCAGTTCAAAAGATCTATTTTCAAACTAAAAACTTCTACAACCTCTTTCCTCTGACACCCATATTGTGATAAATATGTATTTCAATTACCTAAATGTGGCAATTTAAGTTGAACTTAATTTTTTAAACTGTGGCAACCCTCCTAAATATAGTTCGGAAATAAAGCCTTCCAACCTTATTTTCATTGAAACCCATCTTGTAATAATTCCTTGAACTTATTAAATAATTTGAATTTTACGTTTTAAACAGGTGGCAACCCTCGTTCTAAATATTCATATTTCCTAAAAGTTATTCAAGGCACTAACACGGAAGTTGGATGCTTATAGATCATATATGTATGTATGTAGTTCGAACTTTGATAGGTCACTCATCAGGGAATCGTTGTATATCTATAGTTAGTTTAACCTTAAGCTTAAATCTTATATATTATGTCTCTAAGGTGTTTTTTGTTAGTCTCCCTTTTTTTACTTTTCTATGTAAGCAATTCCATTAATGAGGTGTCATTTGAAAAGTCAGAGGTTGCCTGAGTGGTTATTAGGTAATATTAATGGTCATAACACCTCTGGACTCAAGAAATTTGTAATTTTATTTTTGTTTTTAATTTACCATTGTTAAGCCACACTAAAGGTATTTTGTACTGAAGCACTATTGTGACTGCAGCATCGCATACACCGTGTACGACAGTGGTGGGCGCACACATAATTCAATAATTAAACGTCCGATAAACTGACAGTTGTCTCTCTCGCACCGCCCCCTTAGCTCATGTTATTGTTTCTGTTAAAGAAACATTTACAGGTCTATTCTGCGCTGGTAATAAAAAGTTTGTAACCGGTAAATAAAGTTCCTGTCAATTTTTAAACCCTTTTCGCATTCTGTGTACTCTTGTAACCGGTAAATTTTGTTACCATCTCATAAGTTGTTACCAGCAAAGTATTGCCCCGTGAAATATCCAATGCCAGAATTTGCACAATTCTTCATAGCTGAATTGCTGAATATTTTAACTGCATTACCAACGTTCCTAGAATCGCGGTGACAAGAACTGGTAACATTTTTTGGTAGTAAAATTTTCCGGTTACAAAATCTTCGGTAACGTGCAGATTAGACCTGTTAATCAAAAGGTTAATGCTGTATATATGTATTTTCACCTCAAATAGTGTATACAAAGATATATTGTAAGTAACACTATGTTTCTCTTAACTCATGACACTCATATATCAGTCAGTTTGTAATATGTTTTTATGTACCTGATAAGTATAAGTTCTGATATACTATAAATCTCATTCACGGGTTCTTTTGTTATATATGTATGTATAATAAAAATAAGGGGTATATAAGAATAATTCTGTTTACAATTCCCGCGAACTTTTAAAAAAAAGTCTGCTTTTATCTATGGCTACAAAGAGGGCTGAGTTTACTGTGTATTTCTGTCTGCGCAGTCTGCGCAGTCTGCGCATGGGCCCGCTTGTTAATTATTATTTTTCAATGTTTATTAAATATTTTCAGAAATTGACACATGTATTAACATGGTTGAAAGTGTGTTCGAATGACTCATTTCGCGCTTGGTGCCATATGAACAAGGTAATCGATTAAAGGTATCATAACCATTAACAGCGGATTTTTCGTAGCCAACAATGTTGGTGTTGCCAAACGCGGAACAAGAAGCGGAAAATGGGTAATATCGTAGGATATTTGTGAAGTACTTCTTTCACTATCACTAAATTAACACTAAGTTCTTAAATCTCAACAGCACATCATAATAAAATATGTACATCATATTAAAGGTACTAACTTGTAATTTCTTAATAATATAAATTTCTTTTGCATGAATTATGATATTTTGTTAAAAAAAAAAATTATTTTATGAAAAATACGCTTTTTTCGTTTTTTAGTACCTTTGGATTAAAAATATAAAAAAGCTTATAAATACGTACATCAACTGAAAGATTAATTAATTGTAATAAATTTTGACATCATTAGTTTTGAATCGGTTATGTAGTTTGTAACGTGTTAATATCTCAAAAAATCTAAAAATTTTCATTTAATCTTTTATATCTTATTTATATTTCTGCGCCAAATAATTTTGGTAAAGTGTAAATCAGCATGAGAAGTTCTATCGATTCACATTTTTGATTTTTGCATGGCTAAATTCTACACTTATGCCAAAACGTTGGCTGTGATCAATATTTTTTTTCTGAACGTCTAGCAACACTTCAGATATTAGCTGATTATGGTTATGGCGGAAAACCAAAGTTCAATTGGTCTCTATGGCTATGGTTATGGCTATGGCGTTTTGGTGTGGCACCACTAATCGAATACAGTGTTGGCCATAAGGTTGGTTGGAACAGCTGATTTACATATGTATATGATTATGGTTATGTCACCCCTAATTTAAGCTTTATTCGAGACATTATCCTCAATTTCAATGGAAAAGTGTAAGAGTAGTAATTAGACTTGGAAAGCGAGAATGCCTCGAACTTAACCGCAAAATGCAAAAGATTTAGATTTCCAAAATTTTTGATAATTAATTAGGGCTTTTACTTTTCATTTTAAACTCCCAGCTCTGCATAAGTATGTGTGAATTTAAGTTTGTCTAACACACCAGCTAAAGCCCCCCTATCTGCTGTCAGGTAATCGCTCTAGTCAGTAGAGTCTAGTGCCATCGTGCTCGCTTTTATGTAAGACAGCCCAATAAGCTACAAATTATGAAACATTTTATTTATCGCCCCGAAAGAGGACAACCAAAAATCGCACAACGCCAATAACTTACAAAAAAACAAATTTTACGAAAACAACTTACAATTTCCCAACAATGGAGTCTGGGCCTGGAGTCAGGAGTGGCGTGCGAAGTGATGTAAGTTTGACCCTTTTTGTAACTTTTGCTTTCGCGTACCTCTTTTGCCAGTACTCAGCGCTTGTATAGCTGGCATTGCTCGAGGAAGTGTTGACGTCACAATAAAGGGCGTAGCTGCGGTGTAATATAGAGGGGAGACCAAAGGCTAATATACCAATTAAAAATGGTTTTATTATTTTTTATTCCATAATTTTTATTCTAGTTACAAACACCCGGATTTTCAACAAACTCTTCAATTATTTTCTTCTCAAACATCTCGCGGTTTTTGTTAGTTAAGAAAGGCTTTCCTATTTCCCATTTCTCATTACTGTCGTTCATAGGGGTTTGCAGTTTCAGATGCACCACTGCATGGGGCAATGTGAGCAACTCATGTGCCGGATGCGGTAGCCGAAACGCGTGAAGCCTTGGTTTATCCCAGAAGAGAGGAAGCTTTGCTGGGGTCACTCCGAGTTATTTGATTTAAGGGCTCACTACAGTCAGCAGCATCTGTTTCTGCTGTATTGGAGAAAGCGGCTCGAGGAAGTGTTGACGTCACAATAAAGGGCGTAGCTGCGGTGTAATATAGAGGGGAGACCAAAGGCTAATATACGAATTAAAAATGGTTTTATTATTTTTTATTCCATAATTTTTATTCTAGTTACAAACACCCGGATTTTCGACAAACTCTTCAATTATTTTCTTCTCAAACATCTCGCGGTTTTTGTTAGTTAAGAAAGGCTTTCCCATTTCCCATTTCTCATTACGGTCGTTCATAGGGGTTTGCAGTTTCAGATGCACCACTGCATGGGGCAATGTGAGCAACTCATGTGCCGGATGCGGTAGCCGAAACGCGTGAAGCCTTGGTTTATCCCAGAAGAGAGGAAGCTTTGCTGGGGTCACTCCGAGTTATTTGATTTATGGGCTCACTACAGTCAGCAGCATCTGTTTCTGCTGTATTGGAGAAAGCGGCTCCCTACATAAATAAACATCTTCAAAAACTCTCCCACACATCAATTGGAAACCAATCTCTAACAAAACTTAAATTCCCTAAAGAAACATAATTTTTATGAACTAAAAACTGTTTTAAAAGAACTTCTTCAAAAGGCCTTCAGAAGTACGTCTTACAAAAGCCCTTCTGGAAACTCTCCTTTGAGTAGCGTAAGCAGAAGCCCTTAAATTTGTGCCACACCGTACAAACAGGAAGGAGAAAGGAATGACTTTTAGAAAGACCTTTTTGAAGAGATTTTAACTCCTGAAACTATGTACTGCGTAGTATGTGGACCCCTTAGCCGTGTACCTGTTCAGGACTTGCACTTTTTTGGCATTTGCCTGAAGATGCAAAATTAGATTTTAACCAAGTAAACTACACAGAGGAGGATGGTTCCGTGCGCAGAAGTGGAAAACTTTTGACTGCCATTCACCTGGGAGTGGCCAGAAGCGATTCTTGTGCGTACGGTTCAAATCGCAGCTCACAACGTCCGGATATTTATATCCACGTATCCTCTGGGTAGCAACCAAACACCCGTTTGGGAGCGAGCTAAAGTGAGAAGGCGTAAAACTTCGCGTGCGCTGGGTTTGGGTCCCGCCACGTTAAAACCCCGCCCAATGAAAAGAACCAAACAGCCTCGGATGAGACCCCCTTTTTCTGATGACGACCACGGCAAACGTATAAAGGACTATGATTTAAGGGTATGCACCTGGAATATCCGGACCCTTAATGGGGAAGGTGCCTCTGCCCGGCTGGTTGATGTCCTCGGGAAGACAAAGGCTGACATCACCGCCATCCAAGAAATGCGATGGACGGGGCAAGGTAAAGTAAGCGTGAAGCCTTGCGACGTCTACTACAGTTGCCACGTAAAGGAGCGCAAATTCGGTGTTGGATTCGTGGTAGGAGAGAGACTCCGTCGCCGAGTACTGGCGTTCACCCCGGTGGACGAACGTCTAGCCACAATCCGCATCAAAGCTAGATTCTTCAACATCTCGCTCATCTGCGCCCATGCCCCGACGGAAGAGAAGGATGAGGCGTCCAAGGATCTCTTCTATGAGCGCTTGGAACGTACATATGAGCGCTGCCCCCGACACGATGTCAAAATCGTGCTTGGCGATTTTAATGCCAAGGTGGGCAAGGAAGGGATCTTTGGCGCCACTGTCGGAAAATTCAGCCTCCACGACGAAACGTCCGATAACGGACTGAGGCTGATCGACTTCGCCGGGGCCCGAAATATGGTAATATGTAGTACTAGGTTCCAGCATAAGAACATCCACCAAGCTACATGGCTGTCTCCAGATCGAAAAACGAGAAACCAAATCGATCATGTTGTGATAGACGGAAGGCATGCTTCAAGCGTTTTGGACGTACGTACACTCCGAGGGCCAAACATCGACTCGGACCACTATCTTGTTGTAGCCAAGATACGCACCCGCCTCTGTGCAGCAAAAAATGTGCGCCCAACAATGCAAGGAAAGCTTAACGTCGAAAAGCTGCAATCACAACAGACGGCCAATTTATTCGCCACTCGACTCACACACCTGCTCTCTGAGAGCACTCTTCAACAATCCGACGTACGCGAGCAGTGGAACCACATTTCCCGATCATTAAGTACCGCCGCCGAAGAAGTAGTTGGATTTCAGCGAGCCCGAAAGAACAACTGGTACGATGAGGAATGTCAAGAAGCCGCAGAGAAAAAAGATGCCGCCTACAGGGCCACGCTGCGATCGGGCGCAACGCGAGCCATGTGGGACCGTTATAGGGAACTGAAGAAGGAAGCGAGACGTATTTGCCGCAATAAGAAGAGAGAGGCCGAAATACGTGAGTGCGAAGAGCTTGAGATGCTGGCCGACAGGAAGAACGCCCGAAAATTCTACCAGAGGGTTAGGCGACTTACGGAAGGTTTCAAGACCGGGGCGAACTCCTGTAAGAACAACAATGGCGACCTAGTGACCGATGTCCAGAATATACTTAAATTGTGGAGGGAACACTTTTATAACCTACTGAATGGTAGCAGCGCTGAAAGTAGTGAGGAAGACGAACCCGAGTCCCCAGTCGATGATGATGGAGTAGCTGTCCCACCGCCTGACTATGACGAGGTACGAATAGCGATTACGCGGCTGAAAAACAACAAAGCTGCTGGAGCTGACGGCCTGCCAGCCGAGCTATTCAAGTACGGCAGCGAGGAGCTGATGAGGTGCATGCATCAGCTCGTATGCAGAATATGGTCAGATGAACGCATGCCCGACGACTGGAATTTAAGTGTGCTCTGCCCAATCCACAAGAAAGGCGACCCCGCCATACGCGCCAACTACCGCGGAATTAGCCTTCTAAGCATAGGTTACAAGGTCTTATCGAGCGTATTGTGCGAAAGACTGAAGCCCACCGTCAACGAGCTGATTGGACCTTATCAGTGTGGCTTTAGGCCTGGAAAATCCACCATAGATCAGGTATTCACAATACGCCAAATCTTGGAAAAGACCCGCGAGAATAGGATCGACACACACCATCTATTTGTCGATTTCAAAGCCGCTTTCGACAGCACGAAGAGAAGTTGCCTTTATGCCGCGATGTCTGAATTTGGTATCCCCGCGAAACTAATACGGCTGTGTAAAATGACGTTGAGCAATACCACCAGCTCCGTCAGAATAGGGAAGGACCTCTCCGAGCCGTTTGATACCAAACGAGGTTTCAGACAAGGGGACCCCCTTTCGTGTGATTTCTTTAATCTTATGTTGGAGAAGATAATAAGAGCCGCAGAACTGAACCGCTCAGGCACAATACTTTATAAGAGCGTACAATTGCTGGCGTATGCCGACGACATCGATATTATCGGTAAAAACAAGGGCTACGTCTGTTCTGCCTTCTCGGGATTGGATAGAGAAGCAAAGCGAATGGGTCTGGTGGTGAACGAGGACAAAACGAAGTATCTCCTGTCAGCACACAAACAGTCAGAGCATACGCGTCTTGGCACCCACGTCACTGTTGACAGTTACAAGTTTGAAAAAGTAGACGACTTCGTTTATTTGGGAACCAGCATTAACACCAATAATAATGTCAGCCTTGAAATCCAACGGAGAATCACTCTTGCCAACAAGTGCTACTTTGGGCTGAGTAGGCAATTGAGAAGTAAAGTCCTCTCTCGTCGTACAAAGATCACACTCTATAAGTCACTCATCATGCCTGTGCTGGTGTATGGCGCGGAAGCATGGACAATGAAAGCATCTGATGAGGCGGCTCTTGGAGTTTTCGAGAGAAAGATTCTGCGAAAGATTTACGGACCTTTACGCGTTGGTGATGGCGAATATCGCAGACGATTTAACGATGAGCTGTATGAGCTTTACAACGATATAGACATAGTGCAGCGAATTAAAATTCAGCGGCTCCGCTGGCTTGGCCATGTCGTTCGGATGGACAGAAACGCTCCTGCTCTGAAAATATTCAACGCGGGCCGCGATGCTGGTAACAGAGGAAGAGGAAGGCCTCCTCTGCGTTGGAAAGACCAGGTGGAGAAGGACTTGGCTTCACTTGGCATTTTCAATTGGCGTCAGTTAGCACAGAAGAGAAATGACTGGCGTGCTGTTTTGGACTCGGCCAAAATCGCTTAGGCGGTTACAGCGCCAAATAAGAAGAAGAAGAAACTACACAGAGAGAAGGTAAACTCACCAGATATTGTTCAACATGTTAGAAAAAATGCTTCATTATCGATTTTGGACTACCAATGCTTTTTTTTTCAAAGCAAAAATCTGCTAAAAATTAGATGAGTGTCTGCATTGACCTTCATTAAAAAACAAGGACAATTTAAGTGTGGACAGGCCACCAGGACAATTTGTTTAAATCAGGACAAATCCTGGAAAACCAGGACGTCTGGCAGCCCTATACTATCAGCCACGAAGGAACAGCTGATATAACGAAAAGTGCTGTGCAGCTACTGCAGAGAAATAAGCATCATTCCAAACCAACCTAAAGCCAATTCCGACGCGCGCCACAATTGGTACCAGGTACCGGGAAAAAGGGAGCAAAAAGATACATATTTTGAAAAGAAGTTAAGAGATGAAGAAAAGCGTCAGTGTGAAGAGCTTGAGATGCTGACAGGCAGGAATGATGCGGGAAATTTTTATCAGAAAATGATAATAGTGACGAAGCAGATCGCCCCTCCTTTATCTGGCTACGCCCTTAGCCACAACGCCAGACCATCTACGTTTGAATAAATTTATAACCCTCTTACTTGAGCCAACCACAAGCGCCTTGCCACTTGTCATGCCCACTTCAAGGTAGACGGTAAACCGTCCCTTTCTGAAACAAAGTAGCGATGTTGTTACTATTGTTATTGTTTGGTTTATTGCTATTACAAAGTGGATGAAAGTGAAATTCAGATACTCGGCATCAGATCATCAGCGGTCATTGGTTCATTAAAACCAGTCGCCACAGCACAGTCTCCTCTGCATCAATGTTATTAATTGCATCGGATGCTATATTTTAGCGGTTTAATGGAGTCCAGCGCCTATCCTACTTACATAAATTGGCATGCATATATACTTACATACGTATGTATGTAAAATTATTTGGATTCATACTTTTATCATCGTGTATTTGCAGTGAACGCTTCTCTACGGCCAGCACAATTATCAAACATTGCTAATCGTTCATTGGTTTTTGGTATTTAAAATTTCAACAATATTTTGAGGGGGTCAACATTAATCACACGGCTTTACTATACAGGGTAGGGCAACTTAAGTGTTTCCAAAATCAAGCGAGAGCTTCCTGAAAACCAGTAAAAATACAGCAGAGCCAATTGCGGACATCGTGCGACCCCTTCATTGGCCGTTTCAAGGCAATAATTCAGCTAAGGGTATCCAAACTGAAAACCCCTGATACGGGTCTTAAGATAGTTCAGTTGTCAACCTTTTGTTGTCAGCGAAATTTATTCATAAATAAACAAAATATGAAATTTGTATTTGGTAATACTTCAACAGCCCTACCCAGTACTATTTCAACAACTATTTTGTGCATTCTACAGCAGTCTCAAAGATGTATATACCTTAGGGTGCTCCAAAAATGCTTGTTAAAAGGAAAAGTCGGAATTTTATGCCCTCACANACAAGTTTTTAAAAGCAAATATTTTATGGTTGGTTGACGGGTATATGTGTTTATAAAAAACTTCACTTTGAAAATGAAATGCAAATGTAGAAGGCGAGAAGCAAATGGGGGAAGCCCATTCTCTTTTGGAAAGATAAGCTCTCTTTCGTAAAAATTTGTTTCAAGAATGAGCTAGTATTTCGAAAAAATGTAGTATGATTTATAAAAGGTGTGGTAGATCTCAGGTTTTGGATCAAACTTTGTACAAAAATTAAAAAAAAATCTGCAAACTTTCATATAAATTGTAAACATTTTAATTAGAATCGAAAAAATAATAATTTTAGTATAATAAAGTACAAGATTGAAGTTGCTAAAAATTGCGTTGAGTTTTGGCTATTTTTTTCCTTGAACGTGTAAGGCAGTTCCTTCCATATCAAGATATTCTTCGAACATATTTTGAAAAATTTCTGCAACCTGGCGGAATGCCGCCAGTTTTTAACACCCTTTTATTAGCTTCACCTGTATGTTTGTATGTATTTATGTTTGTAACCGACTCCTCCGACGGACAGATTTAATTCAAACTTTGTACACTTATCAAGAATCAGCGACAATATAATAATTTCATAAATTTATCTCATTATCCTGATTAGGATCGCCAGGATTAAATAATTTCCTTACACAGCCTCTGTGTGAGAGCAAGTAAGACAACCACGCTGTCTGCGCATGCGTACCGTCTACTTACTTTCCGGCTTATATTAAGAATTATTTTTTACTTTTTATTATTATTGTTATTATTATGCTTTAAAAGCGTGTTTCTTTATTTTTTTTTTAACTATATTTATTCTTTTTATCATATTATGATGTAGCGAACAAATGTAGCACGTACCAGAAACCGCTACTTGAGATTTGCCGATTTTGACAATTCTCAAGTAAAANCCCTAGGATTCTTCTATACCGAAAAAATATACTTTTCTACTTTTCTTTTAATCAAAAAATATTTAGAGGCCGTTCAAAGCGCTCAAAGTTTTCCATGTATTTTATATGGGGGAAAAAACAACTTTTCGTATAAATGATATAGAATTCTTAAAAATCAATATTTTTCTATTGGAAAACTTTGTTTCTCTGCAGGAGATTCCCAATTGTTTATTTAATCATTTTTTTTGAGTAATAATAACACTATGCGACAGTCAAAATCGGGATGGGATGAAACCAANGAAAATTAAATATTTTACAGTTTCTTTTATAATCCCATTCTGCCTGTTGTTAGTGTTTAGTGTTGGACAATTTTNTAAATGATATAGAATTCTTAAAAATCAATATTTTTCTATTGGAAAACTTTGTTTCTCTGCAGGAGATTCCCAATTGTTTATTTAATCATTTTTTTTGAGTAATAATAACACTATGCGACAGTCAAAATCGGGATGGGATGAAACCAACGGGAAACGTTATATCGGTCAAAAACAAGTTATANCTTCTTTTGAAGATTTTTCATAAAAAACAGCCCAAAAAATCTTAACTTTCAAGACATATCTTGACTTATGGCAACGCTGTTCTGAACTCAGTACTTGTCAAAAAGTATCGAGTTCTAGATACTACTCAGTCCTCATGCAAAGTATCGATATTCTGTACTCGGTACTCGTATCGTTCTATTACTACCTACCATGGATATGTCTGCATACCAAATTTAAATTTCATGTGACTTATGGTTTTGAAGTTATAGCTGATAAAATTTTCCACGCCTATGGGATTTGCCAGGCCATCTTTTAGAATCTCATTTATATTTATCTTTTTATAAGCACCTACCATTGATATATCTGCATACCAAATTTCAATTTCGTGTGACTTTTGGTTCCGAAGTTATAGCTGATAAACAATTCCACGCCTATGGGATGTGCCACGCCCCCTTTAGCAACCTCTTTTACCGTCAGTTTGTGTTTTTTTAAGGCCACCTGCAGACTAAAGAGAACCGGATACTGGTATGACAATGAGTGAGGCGCGGCGAAAATTGCTGGCGGCAGAGATTTAAGCACTTGTGTCTTTTCAATCCTACAGGATAGTATGCCACCATTACCTTTGTTGAAGAGATTTTATTATGTTGAGTTCCCTGAGACTGAATGCTGGTTTGATTCCATCGGTGAGGCCGGACTCACACATTATCGAATCTTCACTGATGGCTCAAAAACTGACTCTGGGTCAGGATCTGGGGTCTTTTTCGAGGTTAATGGAGATAAGCTTCACTTTTCTGTGGGGGAATGAGCTTCGGTCTTTCAGGCTGAGGTAATTGCAATACTCAAAGCCATGGACTACATGGTGCAACATATGTGGAGAGGAAGAAGTTTACGTGACTGCAGTGACAACCAAGCTGCACTTAAGGCATTGGCCAGCCCTCTATTTAAGTACTTCCAAACTAGTTAGGCAATGCAAATCTCGACTAAAATATGATGGTGAACATACCGAGGTTGTTTTACTCTGGATGCCAGGTCACTCTGGAGCACCTGGTTATGAGACATCTGATCATTTAGCCAGAGTTGGCTCAGACCATGCATTCCTCAGTCCGTATCCAGTTTTAACACTCCCATCTTCGGCAATCGAAGCCACCATCACAATCTGAGTGATCGTGGGACATCCTGTTGTGGCGATTGTGCCCGACATGGGTTCCGGTAACCAAACTGTTTGGAAAGAGTTGGACTTATCAAGTGGTAACTCAATTAAAAAAATGCATATTGTTTGCTTAATTAAAGAACTTTTTTTATTATTAGAGAAAACATGGTTTCATAACCCGGCAATGTAAGGCAAAATTTTTGTGTTCGCAGATGTGTCACATCTGTTAAAGTTATTACGGAAAATGTTGACCACTAAAACTACTGCACAGCTCTTAACTTATATAGCAGCATCAGATGTGTCCATAAGGCATAGGGTCACAGAAGCTCATTTGACGGTACAGCACGCAGGCCAACAAAAAGTAAAACTAGCTTTGCAGCTGTTTTCACACTGCGTTGCTAGTGCCCTACGTTGGTGTGATATGATGGGATTGGACGTTTACAACGCATTGGAAACGTCCGAATTCATTAAGGCCGTTAACAACTGGTTTGATGTTTTTAACACAAAATTCACCAGCTTCCAAACATTTCCAACTAAAAAGCCGTTTGGAATGAACTTGCCTAAACAATTGGAAGTTTTAAACAAAATGGACCAATGCATTCAGCAGACGAGGGTTGTTGGGCGGTACTCGTTGTTACCGTTTCAACGAGGTATATTTATGAGCAACAATTCCCTAAGAGAACTGTATCAGTATGTTCAGGATAAATACGGTCTTGCGTATATCCTCACATTCCGATTAAATCAAGATATTGCTGAACATTTTTTCGGTGCATTGCGTTCCAAGGGGGTCTTTTTGAATCAGTTTAAATACAGACTACGGAAATATTTGCTGGGTGAATATCATGTTTATAAACTGCTTATATGTACATGTAGGAGCATAACCGTAAATCATATATGTAATGCTTCTATATTGGCAGTAAGCTAACTTCTCAATGTGTAAGCATTCCGAAATCAAAGCGAGACAGTCTAGTACCATTTTTGTCAATGTATTGTGTACTTGAGTGCCGTTTTTGTATATGTGTTGTGTACATGCCCACTAGAACTTGAAGGGAGATCTCCCTATGTGAGGAATAAAAGAGTACTCCCCTTAACCTGATTTCTGAGCAATAAAAGAGATTTGTCGGTTTTGTACTCCTTTATTACTCGTTTAGGAGTCAAATAAGAGATCTCCTAAGCGAGCGACGAAATGCTCCCTGAAGCATGATTTGGGAGCAGTAAACGAGATTTCTCGGTTTTATACTCCTGTATTGCTCGCTTAGGAGCTTAATGAGAGATCTCCTAAGCGAACAATTAAAGAATGCTCCCTGAGGCATGATTTGGGAGCAATAAGCGAGATTTGTCTGTTTTGTACTCCGTTATTACTCGTTTAGGAGCAAAAAGTTATGTCTCCTAAGCGAGAAATCAAAGAGTATTCTTTTTGATTGATAGGAGAGTAATACGCACCTCGCTCAAAAGAAATTTGTGTTTTCGAAAAATTTATCATACAAAAAAAAACAAACAGAAAATATTTCTTATAGAAGCATAAGGAGGACACAATAATTTAATTTGGATAGCACACAGATTTTAATAAAAGTCCGTTGGTATGTACTTCAACTTTTGTTTAAATATATTAAGTATGTATTTTATTACTTAAATACTTTTCAGATTACGCAAATTAGTGTCAGCATTTAAGTGTGACCCCCGGGTTTAAACATCGCATGGGTGACAAAGATGTCAGATAAGCATAGTCACCTTCACAATTTCCCCGGTTGGTGGATTCCTGAACTGGCAAGCATCCTTGACACCCAGGAAATCATATAGGAGTACATACTTATATGTGCATATAGGTGAATATAATTCAAATCTTATCTTACCGTTTTGTTATTATTATGTTTTAATTTCATATGATTTCTCTGCAATATAATTCTAAAATTAAGCAATTATGTAAGACGTATCATTTATGTTTTATTTTTAAGACCTTGTAAAATTAGCACAAATGCACGTGATTAAAAAGTTAAATAAAAAAATTTAATAAATAGCAAAATCTATTTGGCTAATGTAAAATGTTCGTTATCATTGCTCTCTTATTACTCCTACAGGAGGTTTTCGGGATGTCTCTAATGGGAGCACTCCTTTATTGCTCGTTCGGGAGGAATATGGGATGTTTTCTATGTGCACTCCCTTGTTGTCTTTTTGGGAGGTTTCTGGGAGGTAACTATGGGAGTACTCCCTTATTGTTCTATTAGGAGGTTTGTGGGATGATAATTCTGTGTGTGCTCCCCGATTGCTCGTTTAGGAGATAAAAGGGATTACTCCCCCTCCTAGGACATCCAATGTTAAAAGGAGTATACAAAATTACATGCTTATACACAGAAGCATAGGGAGCAATGGGGAGTATTCGTATACTCCCAAGGGAGTACTCACCGAGCAATAGTACGATGCTCCCAAGTTCTACTGGGTGTTTATTTATAAACGTATGTGTTCCTTTTCTTTCGTACGTGTTTATTGATATATCTGTATTGTAGTGTTTTCGGACGGTACTAGCTCTTACTGCCAATATAGGAGTATTACATATATGCCGTAAATGTACTTTTTATTCAGAGCTCGTAATACGGAAATTCTAGCTGCGCGCGTAAAACCAGACGAAACCGAATGGCTCCGACTCGATGATTTTGCAGTGGAAGGGTTAACATCTTTCCTTCCTGAAGCAGATGTATGTGATGACTTCACACTTTCCTCACCGTCGGTGCAAGCTGATAAAGTCTAGGCCCTTCAAGAAGATGCTTTAGAATATATAGCAGAATATATCATGCGAAAACTTGGTTTGGAAGAGTATGTCGCTAGTGAGCCTACGTATACCTGGGTCGATGAGGTGTCCAGAGGCGGTTTATTAAAACCAAAAGCTGACTTCTTGGAGCAAATAAAACTTTTGGAATCAGTATTTCTGAAATTCAACGGGACGACTGTATCTTATGTACCATCGTACTATGGGAAATTTGAGCCTATTTTGTGGCCAAAAGTCAATTTCTTGACTTGCTTGAAATTAATTTTTTTTTTGTCTTATCTTACAGAGAATACTTCAAAGTAAAAAACTGTATACCCTGTTTTTCGATGAATTGACTTACCGTTGATTTGGTAACCCTCAAACAGATAGTTTCGAAATTTTCTGAAAAATGTGTAGCTTGATTTTGTGCCACTTTCAAATGCGTGTATCTCATAATCTATTTGCTGCTTTTCAAAAGTGAAAAGTGGAAAGAAAGAGTGACGGTTAGCAGAATATTTACCAATGAAAACTTGTATTGTAGTTTAAAGTGTACTTTAAAGTCAAATTGTACAATTAAAAAAAAAGTTTATTTAGTGTTTTAAAAAAATGTTTACAAACGTTAAAAAAAACTCATCATAAATCGGTAGAATAGTCCCTGATCTCTTATTTCCCCATAATCTTATACTGCGATTTTGTGCGATATTAAAGAAATTATAATTTTTCTTAGGTAACTACTTGGTACAAAATCATGGGTTTTATGAAATAATTCACGGTGTTGTAATTTAAAAGTTGGAAAAAAAGCTATCAGATAACAAAGAGAAAGTTTTAAACTTAAGGTCAGTGGAGGATTCGAGTCGATATTTACAATAGAACGTACGAGGCATCTGTTTATTGGGTGACCATTACGCAATTTTTTGGAGGTGCGACCATTACGGGTTAATTTTTGCGCGGCAAGGCCACTACTTCTAGCCAAGTTTTAAATTGATATCTCAACTTTTAGAATTTTGCCCACAAAATTGGGTCAAATTTCCCATAGTGCATCGTATATAGAGAGACTTCTTTCATGTACCGAACATTTAAATATAAATATAGACGTGAAAAAGCTATTTTTGAAATGTAGAATGCATCTTCGCATTAAAAATTTGAGCAAACGTGATAAAGCTTCCCAAAATAAATAGATGTATATGTGTAGTTCGGCAAACAGGCACGAATAAAAGTGTTTTTTTCTCGATAGAGTTTTTCTACATACCTAAATGTTTTATTTCAATTGGTATGGTATGGGTTAATATGTTGGTGGGCATATGCATTTTAATTTGAAAATCATATCATAATCACGTCCCATACTAATTTGGCTTAAATCCGATTATTTGGTCATGAAGAAATTAACGGTACTATTAAATTTGTATATGAGAATTGAAGTCGGTAAAAAATTACTTGTATTAAAAATGGATCCTCTAAATGGAGCTGAAGCTGAAATAATTCAAGGTATTTTGTTTTTGCTTTTAGCGGGCCCTTGTCAAATTTCAGCTATTCTTCCCCGATTGAAAAAGGGGACAGAAAACACAAACACTCTCACGTTTTCACTCACTCACTAGCGAAATACAAAATTTTCGGAATCAAACGCTACTCACAGCTGATAAAACAACACCATCTTATACAAATTCGCATTAAGAAAAAGTATATACGAATGCAGTAAGCTACGCTGGCGTATTCATACACAAAAGTTATATATAGGGCTGCCAGATATCTCTGTTGCCAAATCGGGACACCTTAGGGAGGACCTCTCGCTCCCTTCTCTTTCATTTGGACGTGCGAAAGGATGTAGTGAAATTTTATTTTGACTGACAAAAACAAAAACATGAAAACATGAGATCATGAGATCATTACAACGTACGCCAACAAAACAAAACAACTTATCACAACTAAAGCACAGAGAATTTTTCACAATGCATGAACCTTTTTTTATTCTTTATAAAAATACAGTTTATACTAAATATATGAAAAAACATAAAAATAAAATTGTTAAACTTTGTGCTAAACTCGGGAAAATTCAATAAACTTGCATACAAATTTGCCACATTCTAATCAGACCTTTTATAAAAATTTTTAAAATGAAGTTTTGCAGCCCATTAAATTTTAGTTTATTTTTGGTATTGTTTTTACTGAGAGTTTCTTCCATACAAACTATGTTCGATAATTCTTTTTATATGGAAGACACTGTCAGCAAAGAAAAATGAATGCTAAAAATCAACGAAATTTGCTGGCAACTTCAGACTTGCACTTTATTAATTGGCTCAAAAGGAACATTTTCAAAATTTGTCTAAAAGATCTGATTAGAAATTGGGATCTGATGAAAGAGCCTCGCAGCCAATAATTTTGTACAGCACAGTACCTATAAGTACTCTAGGTTTCATGAAAGAAAAAAATTAAGTACAAGATAACATTAAAATATCAGTCACGTTTTTCGTTGCTGTGAACTTGTTTCAAAACTTCTGTATTTTCCTTAATATAATTGTAAAACTCTGTGCACGTCATTTTGAACGTATTTAGGTACATATACTAATCATCAACTATTACTTGTGCAAAGTTCAACTATCACGAAATGTGACTATTTCACAAATTAAACCGGTGCACTGAGAGAAAGAAGTTTAGAATTAAAAAAGCGTGCTAAATTAGAAAAATACGCATATGAAAGAGCACCAACCAAACTCGTAATACATTTAAGTATACAAATTTTAGTATTTAGTATAGAAATATTCAATACAAATACGCCCATACTAAAATGAAGCGATTTGCAATTACCGATTGCTTTTTCATAATTAAGTTAAAAAAATATTTAAATTCCATGCTGGTTGTAATGGGAATTGAACCCTGACCCTCTGGAAATTAGCAAATTGTGGCAAGCATCTTCCCGCACTAAACTACAGCCAGACATGTAAATATGCATTTAAATGTTGAGTTTGAATCAACACCACGCGTGCGTGTTATGGAAGTATTATTTCTTAACACGAACACTTTTAAACGATAATCAAATAGAAAATATTCATGTTTACTATACGTTATGCCCAGTGAATTCATAACATTTTTCTGAACATTACAACGCGTTTTTCTCTTAGTGGAGCGATTTTTGAACTTTTATTCAAATTTGTGCAATCAAATCAAAAACCGGGACACTAAAATGAAGCCCGGGACATTTTAAGGTTCGACCGGGACACCGGGACAAATAGTCTAAAGCCGGGACAGTTCCGGGAAAACCGGGACGTCTGGCAGCCCTAGTTATATAGTTATTGGAAAACATCAACCAATTTATTAAAATTAATGCAGTTAAACTAGTTTAAATTAATTAATACTAGTGTTCGCCCAGCGGTCAAAATTCGACCGCTAAAATTAAGGATAGTTTATATGAATTTATATGAGTTGAGCTGAAATAACATTAGTTGGAATGGGTTAAGTGGAGGGGAGTTTAGCTTAGTACTTAGCTTAACATAACATGAGATTAAATAACATAACATATGTAGTATAACACACCACAATATAACATCGCACATTCTTCAGTTGTATTTCCTTTTTATCCCTATCACTTTCTTCCTCTCTATCATTGTCTCTATCGCTTTTAATGTTTATGTTTATGTTTATCTTCACCTTCATGTTCGTGCTCATGTTCATGTTCATGTTCAAGTTCATGTTCATGTGCAAGTTCATGTTCATATTCATGTTCATGTTCATGTTCATGTTCATCTTCATCTTCATATTCACCTTCGTTTATATTTAGGTTTCTTTACTTTTATTCTAATCTTTGCTTTTATCCCTTTCTTCGTCTACATATTCAACTTTACCTTCTTCCTTGCATGAATCTTAATCCTCACAAATCTGATTCCTAAACTGCTGCTTTGCACGTTTCTTTAATTCAGTATCAATATTAAAGCATACATTTAGGGGGCATTTCCGCCCCAACCATGTACATGTACGGCATTAGTATTGGTGTCACTTTTTAATTGATTTTTTCGCTTTATGTTAAACTTATTTGAAATTTGGAAAATTGTCTGCACATCAGCATCAAAATACCTTTCTAATGATATATTATTTAGAGGTATAGTTTAGCCGCAAAAGGGGTGTAAAGAAAACATGATTTCCTATTTATATAATTGATTGATAATCAAACCGTTTTTAGTTTAATAATACTACTATGCAATATCAAGCATACCTTTTCGAAATTTCACTACCCTTTTGAGAAATGGGATCGTATTCTTCGCCTTTTCCTCGTGTTTCCAAAAAACATCCCTGTGGGTGGTAGTGTCATTTTTTTGAAAAAGCTACTTACAAGACCTTTAATTATTGAATCATGCTTCGCTCACTAACCAGCCGTTTTCTTCTTTATGTCATTTAAATTTAATTGTAATTTACAAAAATATTCATATGCCGGATTTCCACTAGGTATTGAAAATACAAAAAATGCATGCCATTTAAAAAAAATGCCATGTGGAAATGAACTTAATGACTATAGCCGAATTTCCACTAGGCATTGAAATTACAAAAAATTTATGCCATTTAAAAATGCCATGTGGAAACGAACATAATGACTGCTATTGTCATTAAATGCCAACGATTGTCATTGAATTTTAAGCTAATGACGAAACAAGTGGAAATACATTTAATGACAAGTAAGATTTGTATGTGTCATTAAATGCCTTAAAAAATTTAATAATTGTTTCGTTCATTTTTTTTGGAAAAACGAGTGCGAAAATGTTCGTTTGTGTGGGGGTTGGAATTGGTGCAAAATCTCGTTGCGAATGTTGAAAAGCACGAGAATTTGTGGAACCCATGTCAACGTATGTATAAAGATCGCGTATTCACCAAAAACTCGTGGGAAAGTGTGGCGGCTGTTCTTGATGTTCCACAAAAAGATGTCATTCGGGAAACAAAAAGTGGACAAACGTCTAAATATAAATGGCCCAACGAGTTAAATGAGGCACTTGCTTTTTTGAATCCTGTACTCAGTTTTCAATCAACAAACAGGGAATCGAATTTGGTGAGTGCTTATGTATGTTGTGTTGTGCCACGCAAAACAGCATTGTACTGCCATGAAACTTCCCCTGCCCGTGAGACGAAGTATTCTTTGAATTGTTCTCTAACTCGGATAGCATCGTTACTTTGACATCAGTGACATGTGGAAATATTGTGAAAATTGTTTTCTTCGCGAAGGATGGCACGCCAAGTTCCTTCCACAACTGTGCCGTCGACTTCATGGTCTACTTCGAGTGTCGATACATTATTTTTAGATAGCAGAAAGTTATGTAAAACACAAATAGCAAGAACTAACTTAATAGCCCTGTCTACAGATACGTCAAGGCATCGGTGAAGTACACGGAAGCGAGTCGCAGATATGCCAAATGCATTCTCCACTACTCTACGAGCTCTGGACAATCGATAGTTAAATACTCGTTGATCAATTGAATGTTGACGAAATGAATATGGTTTCATAATGAAATTTTTCAGTGGAAACGCGTCATCGGCCACAACCACGAATGTAGCCGGTTGTGATTCCTCAGAAAGCGATTGCGGTTGTGGTATATTTATCAAATTAGTTTCCAATGCTTTGGAGAGAGAACATCTGGAAAGAAGTTTTCTGAAAATTTAAGTTAATAATTTCTCATTGAAATACCCACCTCGAAAACACTTCACCATCTGAATCGCGACCATATGCGCCAACATCGACGTACGTAAATTTGTACTCGGCATCTACCATTGTCGTCAGAACAATACCGTTTTATTTTTTTATAATTAAAATATTCAGAACCGCAATTTGGCGTAGCTTGTATGTGGACGTGTTTTCCGTCAAGTGCCCCTATGCAATTGGGGAAGTTCCAACGCCTCTTGAAAATGTTGGCAATTGTTTGCCACTCTTCTTCTGTGTTTGGGCACTGAGAAAATAGAATGGAATTTTTTTTATAAATACACTTTTCGTATTCCGTATACACCCCGCTAAGCTACGATTAGAAATATAAAAACACAACGTGATCCATAGTTTTAAATCATACTAAATTTTTTGCCAACATTTATTAGCCTTGTAAATTGCCTTGTATATTGTCGTTTAAAGTACAAAACCGCGTATCGTCATTCTGAAAAACCGCGTAACTGACATTGGCTGCCAAAAATTGAGTTTGCTCACACAAACTCTTGGCTTAATCCTTATCCATTAGTCCTGAAATATACTAGCCAGAAATGCGATTGCTTTATAAAAAAGAGAACCAATTTGAAATATGAATGTTTTTACTCTCCAGTAAATAATTTATGCAACCTCACATACGCGGTTTTGCATTATCTTGATACGCGGTTTTGCATTTTGTTGATACGCGGTTTTGTACTTTAAACGACGATATGTATATTGCTAGCATACTCAAATACATTCCTTAACATCGGAGTGTATAGTGCAAAGTAATATATAAAAGAATGAGAGATACGATAAGAAAATGTACCCAAAATTCTAGTACAAATGAAAAGATCCTATTCAAAATAATTCACATGTATGAATTAAAAAATATAACTTAAGCGGTCACAGCGATAAACAAAAGGAAGAATTAGAAAAAATAANAAAGAATGAGAGATACGATAAGAAAATGTACCCAAAATTCAAGTACAAATGAAAAGATCCTATTCAAAATAATTCACATGTATGAATTAAAAAATATAACTTAAGCGGTCACAGCGATAAACAAAAGGAAGAATTAGAAAAAATAAAAATGCTGGATGAAGGAAACATGAGACCATAACATTTTTGTTTGTTTCGTTAATTCTCTGAACCTTTTATGATATGACACTCCATTCTTCGCGTAGTTTGCAAATATACACTTACACCCCTATTGCTAGTGACGACTAGTAGTAGATAAACGACTATTATTCGATTATCGCTTTTCCAAGGTATTGTGAATGCCGATTTCTCGTTAAATAAGCGACTGAATAATTTTTAGTCGTCCATCCTACTTCAGCTGTTTGTTTGTAGAAGCATAAGTGGCTATAATTTATTCACACTGACTTATTGAACGAGACAACGACGTTCACAATATCATGGGAAAGCGATAATTGAATAATAGTCGTTTATCTACCATCAGTCGACACTCACAATTGCAAAAATGGAAATTCTTGGATTTCGAATTTAGAATACATTACGATCATATTGTACTAAAATAATAGTGGTATCCCTGCATTCTTTTAATGCCAAAAAGAATCATCAACTGTACAAAAAAATGAAAGGGAGCAGCATGATACAAAAAAGAAGGTAGAGGGTTTCATTATCACTTATCACGCGCCATATTAACTACCTGACATTTAAGCAGATTGTGACATTTCGGTTAAGCAAAAATTTTTAAGTTGTATAGCCAAAAATAATATTTTTGCAAAAATTTTGTTTCATAAAAAGTTTAATAACTTAGTAAACTTTCATTCGATTTTTGAAAATAACCACTCGTTTTACTCGCGATTAAATTTGATTTTAAAATCAATTTAGGACTGGTATGGTTTTCTTATAAAATAGTGCGTAAAAAGCTCACCAAAGTTGAAAAAACTTGAAAAAGTAAAAAAAAGTGTTTGTTGGGTAAATACACACAGATATCTTAAGGTTTTTTTATTCGCATATATTCGTTCAAAAGGCCCAAGTCTTTTCTTTTTAAACCCGGCAATAAACCGAAACTCGGTTCATAATGAACTAAGTTGCAGACTTATAAGTCGGCAAAAGTACGAAAACCCGTTTTACTCGAAAAGACCTACCAGAAAATATACATAACTTCCCAGGTAATTTTTAGTGTCGCACAGTGTAATCATTTATTTACTTAAAAAAAAAATATTTACATAATTAAAAGGAAATTTGTTTTCGATCTGAGCAATAACGAAAATTGAAATTCATGCATCGCCATATTTGAAAAAACAACCAACCAACTTTTTCTTTGAAATCAAAGACCGGTAAATATGTTGTCCATCGCAAAAATTAGCTACTATTAAATTAGTTTATTCTAAAGCCAGTCACCGTAAAGGATTTGGATGTGCTTTGCAAACGTAAGGCTTTAATTTCGGTGCTTCATGCTATGACACTGGCACCCAGAGTTTGAAAGTAAGTAGTTAGAAGCCTGCCTAATGCCTTAAGTGCAGCTTGGTTGTCACTGCAAATACCTCAGCCGGGGAGACCGAAGCATACTTCCCAAGATAAAAGTCCAAGAGAGAGTCAGTTTTGGAGCCAGAAGTGAAGATTCGATTATGTGTGAGTCCGAGCTCAGTGCTGGTATTAAACAAGCATTCAGTCTCAAGGAACTCAACATTATAGAATACCTTCAACAAAGGCAATGGGTGTACTATCCTGTGGCAGATCTCTGCCGCTAGCAATTTCCGCCTTGCCCTACTGAGTGTTATACCAGCGACCGTTTCATTTTAGTCTGCAGGTTAGAGCTGGAAAACTATAGATGGTGGTGGCCATCGATAGTTTCGATAGTCGATAGTCACAACCATCGATAGTATCGATACTATCGAAAATGTCGACGCTATCGATATTACTATCGATAGTTTTGATTAGAAAAGTATAAAAATTTAACAACTTCTATTGAAAATGGGATCAAAATACGTCCATATTTTTGTTAAGGAACAAAAGTTCATCAACGATGTTTGGCTTCAAGCGGCATCTGCGCTCTGAAATTATTTACCGTGTTTTGCTAAATGTCCATTCTGTCTCACAAGATGAAACAGGCACCGCCGGCTCTACTCTTACTGAATAATGTATGTATAAGTGAAAACTATCGATAGTGCTTACAAAACCATCGATGTTTTCGATAGTCGAAAACCATCGATACTATCGATACTGCCATCGATAGTTTTCCAGCTCTACTGCAGGTGGCCTTTAAAGCTTCCCCACGTACGAAGACAAAAGAGCAGCGCTACGTGTTGTAGAGAAAGCTTCCGTACAGCAAACGGCAGTAATTCTTTGAAGTTTGCAAGTCGACTTCCCACGTTCTTCATTGAGAATCTGCTCCACCATACCACTGACGCATAGCTAATTATGGATCTGATCATAGAGGTATAAATACAGAGGATTCCCTTTGGTGACACTCCCCTCGTTTCGCCAAAGACCTGATTACATTGCCAAAATGCTGTCAATTCTTTAGAGGTTTTGTGTTCCACGTTAGATTTACATGACAGTTTTGTATCCTGAATTACTTCTAGATACTTCACTTCGGGATAATTCTGAATTGTAAATCATTTAATTGTGAGGCAATGAGACCATTCAACTTTTTCCGAAGTCTGGTTCCGTACTATGCTTTAATGACGAAATATCTTTTAATACATCTTCTTCGGACTATTAAAAAAAAAGGTTTTGTTATGTAAATTTATTTATTTTGTTTAAAATAAAATAAAAAAAAGCTTTTTAATAAAGAAATGTTACAAAATTGGATTCTATTTTATTTCTTCATCTCTGCACATCGATATTATCCAAAGGATCTTTTAAACGCTTGAGAAAAACGTTCAAATTTGATTATCGAACACATCAACTTGCTATTTTTTGCATGTAAACTTTACTCTTTTATTAAATCCCAAATATTTAAAAGAAAATCTCCCCTCTCAAAAAATTTCAATTTGGCAAAGCAATGCTTAATGTTTGCATCTGGAGTAATGTCAAAAATATGCTTTATAATCCAGCAAGTATAAAAGTCTATGTTCGGCCGGAGCCGAACATTAAATACCCTGTGCAAGTATTAAATATATGATTTTCACCTTTCCGAACGCTACCGCTACATGGTAAGCCGGGGTGTATCAATTTTGAGTAAATTAGCGTCCTAAAATTTCGAAATATTGAAGTTCCAACATTTCTGAAATTCACCGTTATATAAAAAGCGGCCGTAATTTAAGTCCGATTTCAGCAATTTTCAACGTTTTGCTTCTATGTGGCAAGCAAATTACCGTACCGAGTTTGGTACAAATTGGTAGAACGGTTACCGAGATACATATATGTAACCATTAGTGGGCGGCACCACGACCATTTTCCAAAATTTTATAATACACGTATTTCTTTAATAAATTAGCTTTAATATTTATTGATTTATCGAAGATTTCGTATTTCTCCAAATTACCGTTATATGGGATGTGGCGTGGTTATTGTCCGATTTTTAAAATTTTCGGCCATTTGGTATGCTGTATCAAGGCTAACAACTGTGCCTAGTTTCAAAGAAATTGGTGCAGCGGTTACCAAGATATACACATGTAACCATAAGTGGGCGTGGCCACGCCCATTTTCCAAAAATTTATAATATTCTTATTTTTCGTCCAAAATTATTAAATTGTTGCAAATATCAATTTTAAGTGAATAATCTAATAAAAAATATCGCAGTTTTCGTATTTCTGAAAATTACCGTTATATGGGAGGTAGGCGTGGTTATTGTCCGATTTTGCCCATTTTCAATACCATCCGTCCTACGCCCGAAGGATGTGTACCTACCAAGCTTCGTTAAGATATCTCAATTTTTACTTGAGTTATCGTGTGCACAGACGGACGGACGGACGGACAGACAGTCACTGCTTAACCGATTTCTCTTTTCATTCTGATCATTTATGTATACATTTGTCTATATTTAACTCGATTCGTTTTGCCCGTTACAAACAATCGTTATGTGAACAAAGTTATACATACAGGGTGTCCCAGAAGTAACCTGCCAAACTTGAGGAGAAGGCAGGTGGGGTGGTGAGCTCCCTGCTAAGCAAACATTTTTCAAGTAAAAGTGTCACCGTTTTTGAAATATTTAAATTTTTTTGAATTAAAGAAAAATAGTGCCTTTTCATGTATTTTCTTTAACTGCATCTACAACAAAGGCTATACTTAGTAAATTTTTTATGTAAAATACTTGCAGATAGTTGCTTCTCCATATTCAAATGCTATGTAGTTAAAATATATTAATTAAGGAACCATCATAAGTTTATGACTATTTTGGGATTTTTACCTTTTTGATATTTTCTTCCCCAACTTTGACTATCTCTGGTGAAAAAAAATGTACTGAGCTATAACTTTACATTACATAAAAAACTTGCTCATTTAATAAATATTTCAGAAATGTGCCACTCTTACTATTTCGAATAGAAAAAAAAAAGTTATAGCCGCTTTTGTGGGTAAAGGATTGAGACACGCTAGAATGTATTTAATAGATTTAAATTTAAGTTGCTCTTGTTACCGACCAATGACATGCTAAATAGTTCAAAGGTACATTATTACCTGCTCCTGACATTATTTTATGTTACTTACCGGGATTCGGACTAGAGTCAATAATAAGGGCTATATCTATCAATATTTTTTATGAAGGATGGGTTCACGTGAAATAAAACATACATGAGTTGTTTGCAGAAAAATTTATTCATTTATTGATATGCTCAAATTGGCGACCTTCTACTCTAATACAAGCTCGGCACCTTTTAAGAAAAGACGCTTTTAGAGATCTTAAACTCAATTCGGCTATCTCAGCAGCAGCTCCATTTATTTGTTCCCGCAAATGCTCTTAGTTTTGAATTGTTTTTGAAATAATTGTGTCCTTAAGACAGCCCCAGTAGAAAAAATCGAATGGATTCAGGTCTGGTGATCGAGCAGGCCATGTGATTGGTCCGTATCGTCCAATCCATCGGCGAGGATAAGTTTCGTCTAAATGAGCTCTGACTTCACGCCCGTAGTGAGCAGGGCACCCGTCATTTTGCAACCATAGTCTTCGCCGCAGGTTTAAGGGTACATCTTCTAAAAGAGTTGGAAGCCGTTCCTGAAGGAATTCTAAATAACTGTAAGAGTTGAGCGTTGGCGGCAGTTCCACTGGTCCCAATATCTGGCAATGAAAAATACCGCACCATAAATTTATTTTGTACCGGTACTGGGAACGATCTTCTCTCATTTCGTGAGGATTGTCTATCTGCCAACTGTGAAGGTTATGTAAATTAAAATAACCATCACGTTTGCATGATGATTCATCGCTCCAAATTATTTTATTAAAAAAGTTGGGGTCTGATTCATGCATTCGCAACATTTCACGGCAAAATCTAACCCTCGACAGGTAATCTCTTTCCTGTAGAGCCTGAACACGTTGAATGTGGTAGGGATGAAATCGATGGGATTTTAAAACTTTGTGAACTGTAGGTTTTGGTATTCCCGTCCGTCTTTCCATCATTCTCNTATTTTAAAACTTTGTGAACTGTAGTTTTTGGTATTCCCGTCCGTCTTTCCATCATTCTCACTGAAGTCGATGGACCTAGTTCCACTTCCTCTAACACAACTTCAACACGCCACGCCTTCCAGGTATGCGACCTTAAAAAAGTGAAAAATGTTAATTAACAAGCAAGCAAACAAGAAAGGTGTAAAAATCAGTTACCTTCATATATTTCTCTATGGGTCCGGGCGAATACTTCACGACCCGGATGTCGACGATTGGGGTATCGCTCTGCATAGAGTCTTTGAGCAGCTCTGGCATTACAGCAAGCTTCACCGTAAATTAGNCTCGTTGCAGGACGTCCTGTTTCGCCGCCACGCCTTCCAGGCATGCGACCTTAAAAAAGTAAAAAATGATAGTTAACAAGCAAGCAAACAAGAAAGGTGTAAAAATCACTTACCTTCATATATTTCTCTATGGGTCCGGGCGAATACTTCTCGACCCGGATGTCGACGATTGGGGTATCGCTCTGCATAGAGTCTTTGAGCAGCTCTGGCATTACAGCAAGCTTCACCGTAAATTAGGTGAATATCCGCATATTCATGCGACGTATACTGCGTGTTCTCTGTCATAGTATTAATAACACAATGTTCGAAGNGTGCATAGAGTCCTTGAGCAGCTCTGGCATTATAGCAAGCTTCACCGTAAATTAGGTGGATATCCGCATATTCATGCGACGTATACTGCGTGTTCTCTGTCATAGTATTAATAACACAATGTTCGAAGGGTCCAATTTCACAAAATCCACTTTCAGTAATTCCGGTAAGTAACATAAAATAATGTCAGGAGCAGGTAATAATGTACCTTTGTACTATTTAGCATGTCATTGGTCGGTAACAAGAGCAACTTAAATTTAAATCTTTTAAATACATTCTAGCGTGTCTCAGTCCTTTACCCACAAAAGCGGCTATAATTTTTTTTTTCTATTCGAAATAGTAAGAATGGCACCTTTCTGAAATATCTATTAAATGAGCAATTTTTTTATGTAATGTAAAGTTATAGCTCAGTACATTTTTTTTCACCAGACATAGTCAAAGTTGGGGAAGAAAATATTAAAAAGTTAAAAATCGCAATATAGTCCTAATTTTATAATGGTTCCTTAATATATTTTAACTACATTACATTTGAGTATGGAGAAGCAACTATCTGAAAGTATTTTACATAAAAAATTTACTAAGTATAGCCTTTGTTGTAGATGCAGTTAAAGAAAATACATGAATAGGCACGATTTTTCTTTAATTCAAAAAAATTTAAATATTTCAAAAACGGTGACACTTTTACCTGAAAATTTTTTGTTTATCGGAGAGCTCACCACCCCACCTGCCTTCTCCTCAAGTTTGGCAGGTTACTTCTGGGACACCCTGTATACATAATACCCTTGTGCAAAAGTGCGTTCGGGTATAAAAATAGTAGTAATGAAACTACCTTCTTTTTTTTGTATCATGGGGAGCAGTATACATGCTTTCTGTAATTTTGACTTATATTTTTGACAAGTCTTTTTGTAAACAGAAAAAATAACTTAAGGACGAGCACACCTAAAAGTTAAACATTCTAATAAAATTGTAGTTTAAAAAACTAAAACCTCGCTATTATAATTTCCATTCGTACTGTCATCAGGTATGTAACTTGAGAATAGAAATCGCTGCATCTTTTAGGCGCATCAATATTACATAGTTACATCCCGAGCTAATAAAAGGCAGGTAATAATAAAAATAGAATTATTAACAAAAACCAACAAAACCAACAACCACATGATCAAGTGTAAATTGTAGCGGAATAGCTGCGCTTGATTGTGTTGGCTTAGCAAATGAAAAAGTGAGAAAAAGCAACGATAATTTACAAGGCTAACTTAGCACAGTGCGTAGGCAACTGGCTGAGTCAGTGGGATCGTCGGTTCGAATCCTACTGAAAAAAGTCTGATGAGGAAATACAATACAATAAATACATCAGAGCATGAAAAAAATATTACAAGGTAAATAAAACTGAAAATATAAAAATTAAGTTGTTCACAATTGTTGTTGTTTGAGATTGAAAATGAGAGTGTTTGTGTGAGTTTGAGTTTTGAATGTTTAAATCATGATAAAAACATAACAAGGTAAAACCATTGAGAGGCAGTCTGACGTTTGCCAACAATATAATTTTAAAATCAAAACTCAAACTCACACACATATTCTCATTTTCAATCTCAAACAACAACAATTGTGAACAATTAAATTTTTTTATTTTCAATTTTATATGATTTTAAAATGTTGGCAAACGTCAGAAAAAAATCATGGCCGACGAAATGAGAGAATGAATTTACCTTGTAATGTTTTTATCATGGTTTAAATTATATTCCTGGCAAACGCCAGACTGCCTCTCAATGATTTTACCTTGTTATGTTTTCAACATACATCAGAGCATTTGTTGTTGTGCGTGGGAATTGTTCGGTTATTTGTACAATGATTTTGTGGAGGAAGCGAAGGGGGAAGAGGGGGTGCACCTAAAACTCCACTCATTAGAAAGTATAAACTTGAAGAAAACCTTCGCCTCCCTGCCCTTTCTACAGGCACTCGGGGCCCATTTCAAAATGGGGTAAAATGGGCATTTTTACGAATAAAAATTAAACTCGTGTTGGGCTATCAGCAGTATATTTGCGCAAAACTCCTTTCCGCGTTAGTGGTCTNTGGCATTTTTACGAATAAAAATTAAACTCGTGTCGGGCTATCAGCAGTATATTTGCGCAAAACTCCTTTCCGCGTTAGTGGTCTTCGGATGCGCCAGAAAAAATAACCTAATCATACGGTTACGCCATCCACATTATTTTTGAGCAAAATCCACATCGAATTTCACCAAAAATAATGGATATTTCAAACCGAAATCTTAGGTTTAAATTAAAGTTAAATCTAGACGTACAATATGTATATGTTAAAATTTATTGATTCGTGTCACGTGTTTGGCCACTATAACCCAAAATCATTATACAAATATCCGAACCGTACCCGAACTGCAGTAGTTTTCATCTTATGTGGATAATTCCTNGGTCACGTGTTTGGTCACTATAACCCAAAATCATTATACAAATAACCGAACCGTACCCGAACTGCAGTAGTTTTCATCTTATGTGGATAATTCCTCTCACAAATACATAGTTTTGTGCTTATGGATCTGTGTATGTATGTATATATATATATGTTAGCAGCGTCACATCCCAGTAGAAATCTTAAGCATACAACATCGGTGGCATGAGCTTGCTGCTGTGTATACATGCCAGTATAAATGAACCTTCATTTCCATTTAACACGCGTGGTTTCTCAGAGCGTATGCGTACCTTAATCATACACTTGTACTACTGCTGTATGCATATGGCTGTATTAATGTTTCAAACATACAAAAATGCATTCATGGAACAGTATTAAAGCATTCTTACAAGATCCCCATACGTAAATGCTACTTTTCTGATACATTTTAATATACGGGAACATACAAACAAGTAGCACATACATATTGTTACGATTATCCTCGAAGCTATCCCAAATATACTCGGGCTCGTATCGCTGGATTGTTAAATAAATGCTCACGATGACCAAATTGTAGTACAATTAACTTTATTGTACAACAAACAAATTACAATACTCGCTAATACAGTAAAAACACTTTACAATACTTGTTAAAGCAATAACAACGCTTAACTAACCTTGTTAACACAATTAAACTTATATCTTGCTTATTCGCAACTCACTTCTCTGCTCACTTTACTTGTAGCTTGCTGTCTTGTAACTCGTAACTAACTCAACTCCGGTGTGACGTGGCTCTTATATATGTACCTGCGCTCGCACTCATGGCAACTTTCGAACGTTCTGAAGTTCATCGCTCATTCTCTTTCTCTCGCTGTTCGCAGTGTTCATCCAACTTGCGTTTCTCTTTGTGGAACATTCTACGTCATTCCTCGGACATTCTGCCTATTTCTCGTTGTTCGCTTCGCGTTGCCGCAGTATTCGCCACAATATGCAAATGCATATCTTGTAAAAGCCCGTTCACTAAAATTTTTGTACAAGACTGAAAATATTACAAAAATTCCACTGCAAATTTATCAAGAAATGTTCTTAAAACAACGAAAACGTACATTCGCTTGCAATTCGCTACAATTTGAATTTATTCGTGGAAATTCATGACTACGCATGAATTGTTCACACTAATTCAAGAATGCATACAACCGATTTCTACTGGGATCTTTATCAGAAAATTCCGAGAATCCAAAAAATTACAAGTTGCAGGGCAGCTTTTTAACTCGACCTCCTTCTTCTTCCACGTATAACGGTACCTCGTTTAGAGGTTTAAAAGTACTTTGCGTCAGCGATTTGTCACCAAACTGGATTAGATCGTATTACGTACTCTATCCTGGAAAAAAAAACTTTATTTTCGAATCTTGGCACAGGTGTACCGAATTCTCGCAGTTAGGAAACGCGCAAGACTTTTCTTTTAATATTTTTATTCAACTTCACTAACTTAAATGTTCAAGAAACAAAAATGTTGCTGCTAATAAACTTATTAAAAGTCAAGTGGTCGGCAACAACAACGAATGCCAATTTGTATCATGGTTTTTTGTTTTGAATTTGTTTGTTTATAGTTTTTGATTTTTTTAATTCCTACTTTTGACATGGATGTGAAAATTTGAATAGCTAAGTTGCCGCTTTCCTCTTTTTGTCAGGATTTTATATTAAAACAGAAACAAACCGAGAAAAAACTCCTTGGTATCCTTGCATTCTTAAAACCTCACATGGGAAGATGTACGCTGATCAAACTTGCTATTATTACATATGCTGTAAATACTGTTAAATTACACAGAGCGTCCAGATTTGGCGATTTCGCGCCAATTTGGCGATTTTTTGGATATTTATGCGTAAAAATTTAGGAAATCGCCATTGGCGATTTTTGGCGATTTTTTCCAATCAAATAAATTTTTTCCAATTATAAAAATATACAAAACTTAGTTTTCCACGATAATTCTACAGAAGAGGCTAATGAACTGCGTAATAAACTTGGCTTAAGAAGCATATTAAAAGACTGTCAAAAATGTTTAATCACCCTAATCGAAGAACTTTTGAAACGATTACCTAGTCGATTAAATACTTTTAAAAAAGCTTTGATTTTGTCACCAGAAAAGTGTGTGAAGCACAAGAGTGCGAGTTTCAGGGACCTTCCAATTCAGCTCCTTCCAATTCAGGAAAGAAAAGCAGCGGAAACTGAATATTTAAATGTTTTAACTTTCCCATGGAATAACTTTTCCCACAACCATTCCATCCGACTCTGCAGAATTTTGGATAATTGCTTACGGAGTGAAAACCGAAACAGGCAATAAAATGTTTGGAAATATAAGTAAATTCATATTATTATCCTTGCCGCACTCACATGCTTTGTTGACGCATTTTTTCCGTAATGAATTCAACAAAAACTAAGATTCGAAATAGGATGAAGTTGAAAAGCCTTATTTCAATAGTTCGTATAAAGTGTTATATGAAGGATAATAGCTTCTGCTGCAAAACGTTTCCAATATCAAACAGAATGTTATCAAGGTTGAATAGTTCAATATATGACAACAACAGAAATGTAAATCATTCAGATTGTGGAAATAGCCGATCTCGCCTTATTATAGGTTTTTATTTAATTTTTACGCCGGGCTCTTAAAAGCGGATTGTGCGATTATTCAATTAATATGAGATATAATAAATTTAATAATTGCGCCGTCCTATTGCAAAATGAGTTGAAACAAATATTTTTAAAAAGGATGCGTATTTTTAAAGAAAATTGTTTGTACATCACTATTATAGAAGTGATTTGTGTTATTTATTATTACCCTCTGAAGGTATTATTTTCGTTTTAGGTTTTAAAAACTTTATTATAACAAGATCCCATGTTAAAAATAAAAGATTTGTTAAATCGATTTCACTAATTGTATTTAAAAATAATAATTGGCGATTTTTTCAGAATTCGCTCTTTTTTTAAACAATCTGGAACCCTGGTATCACAACAGTATGTTTACAGTATCTTCGCATCACTTTTCATATGAAAAAATTTATTATATACATTCTACTCGATGCCATTGAACTCATCATTAGAACATTTAGTCCCTCTATTTTAGCATATCAACTGTTCATATGACTTCATACCATGTAAATGCAGCATTATTGTACGAGTGACATTCCGTAAGCAAACTTTGCCGTTTTCCTCCAAAAAGGTGAAACAATATGTATATATCTTGAGCCTGTTTTATACTATAGTCTTCGCTCGCATTTGAAATGTTTCAGGTTATTAAAGTTAATCAGACGAAATAAATTACCAGTGCACAGCAAAAGAAAATAACAATATTTAAAATTTTCGCGAAATAAAAAAGTTATCTTATTCTTAGAATGTCATGTTTAATTGCCAACTGCAACGTAGCTTTATAATTTTATTGTCGTTATTGTTGATGCTGCAATACAGCACGACGAGGTACTGCCGTCCCTAAATTGGAGCGCTAAACGTCGCGTTAACCATTGTCGACGAATGTCAGCGCGCGCTATCCCCAAACAAACGAGACGTACTTTTTGATGTTTTCACATTTCCTCTCGTTTTTATTCTCGTTTCCTCTATAACTTTTTTGTCCTTTCTCTTCCTTTCCGTATTCTGCATCCAACTTCGCCACGTAACCCCCGGTCAAAAAGTTAAATTCCATTTGATCGGCGCTTGCGCCGCGTTATTGTGGGATGCTCCATACAAATTGTACGGGCATGACGATTCTTGATAGTTGCTTGGCGCTTGACGCGCGAATTTAGGCACAGCAGCTAGTTAGGCGGAAGGCAAGTTTATGTAGAGTGTGGCTGTGAGCTACAATTAAATCACATTTTGGAAGGTGTCATTTTAGAGTTAAACGAAAAACCGTTGTAAAAGCACTTCTGGCGATACGTACCTTTGATTGTTGTGAGTGCGAGAAGACCGGATATTTTTTTATCACATATCAGAATTAAAGAATAGTTAATAGCCCAATAATAAGTTTGTGCGTAAATATACTATGATGTTGACTCCCTCTTAGACTGACAGGTTATTTGGCGCTGTCGCTGTGGGCAAATGTAGCTCGTGATTCCCGCATAGATCATTTGGACGGTAGCTATGGTGGGCTTAACGACTTGAATTACCATTTCTTCTTGCTGTTACACATTCGGAAAAGTTTTATGAGAGTATTTGTGTTGTCGATGTTTCATGGACTCCTTCTTGCCATCATCTTCCCCACTATCGCCATCGCCATCATTCCCAGCGTCCTCATCATTTTATCCATCGTAATCGCGTAGTACTTTTTTTTTTGTTTTAATTTCGAGTTTTGCGGACCAAGTTCTGCGATTTGGCTCTTCTTCACTTCCAAACAAATTATCAGGCTAAGTCGCCGTGATATCCTCATTTTTAATGTATGCGTAAAGAAGGTGAACTGATGTTGGCGATGGAAGTGATGGGGGCTGCAAATGGTGTAGACAAAAATTACAACACCATAAGCAGTTGCAGCAAAAAATAAACGGCACACTCCACACGGAAACCAATGCAGCAGCATCTGCGATGACTGTTGCTGCTCAGAAATAAAAATAGTTTTGCGCAATCCACACAAATCTGATAAGACTGTTAATACTAGTGCAACGCGCAACTGCGGCACTAGGCGCGTTGTTGCAACGCTGACTCGGTATAACACTCGTGCGCCTCGCTCACTGGTTAAGCTATGCGCGCGGTCTCTGCATGATATCCATACAGCTCGAATGGAAGTTGCAAAGCCGCAGTGTTTGGCTCCATGAAATATTTTGCCAGCATACTGTGTGCAGCTTGGATCAGCGTGGTTCCTATTATTTGATTTGAGTTTTTACTTACATACTCGTACATATTTAGTACGGGTATTTGTTAAATATTTTCGCTTATTTTATTTTACGTTAAATCTGCTTGAGTTTTAGTCATTGCTGTTTTTGTTTCTTGTTTTTGGTTGTCTGGTTTGCTTGATTGGCCTGTTGGTCGGTTAGTTGTTTGGCCTTATAGTATTGGCGGATTCGGCGAGATGGCATTGCATGGTTTGGCATCGCATTAAATACACAACATGCAACATTACATGCCTATAATTTGTTTTTACACAGCAGGACGTTTTCACTCCACAAGCCATCAGAAAAAGGTCTTAAATGGTCACATTACTGCCATCTCCAACAGCGCTGAAATGGCAACACTGTTCCGTTGTTGCTGTTGCTGATATTGTTGTTGTTATAACTATTGTTGTTGTTGGTGGCAATGTTAATGTTCCGATGGTTTTGTTTTTGGTTGCATTTTTGGTTAGCTGTTGTTGTTAATGATGCACATATGTAGCTGTGTTGTCGTTTCTGTTGCTAATAAATAGTTTTTGTGGCTTTTTTGCAGAGTTACTATTTTTCGAATATGAGCTGAGAAGGGGATATAAATAGGGCCTTTAAAATGGTATATAATAATCTATTGTCGGACTTAGCTTGTTGGGATTTTTTATCGTCGTTATTTTAAATTTTTACCGTCGATATGAATATTTATTAAATCGGACAAAACCGACTCCCCCTAAAATATAAGTTTTTTCCGATTTCATAAATTTTTAATTTGGCACTTAAGAAGCCTGATACCAAATGGTTGAGACCGGTTAAGTAGCTTTTGAGATACGCATATTTCATATAAGTGGGCGGTGCCACCTCCATTTTATTGAAATTTCCTGAAAACGGTTGTAAACATCAATTTTGAATAACTATTGATGGAATTCCTTACTGCCCGTCTCCACAGGATAAAGTCTATATCTTGATACATATGTTAGAATATAAATAGCCAATGAAGACCTCTCATTGCTCTTCAAGAGCAATATATATCAGAGCTTATATCTTGCCATCTATTGTAGGCAATTTGGTAGTTTGACAGCTACATTTTCATTTTCACGAAAACTTCGTGGCTGCAACATCGTTATTATTTTAATATAAAAGCAAAAATTGAGCTGTTTCCCGTTAAAATATTTGTAATTATGTACTTGGATGTAAAATAGCCTATTTTCTAAATTTTTTAATTAAATTCGGCAATTAAATCCGGCAAAAATACATTTTCAAAGCTATCTTACAAATGCTTATATTAAGATATGAAAAGCCCACACAAATATATATATGTATATATTTATATTTAGCGAACAAAATGACAGCTGGACAGCAATAAATTTTATCCTGTGGAGACGGCCAGTTAGCCACACTGCTCAAAAAATCTGAAAGTCCAATACACAAACAGATATAAATTCAAGGCCGTGTTTAAGAAAATTCGCCTAAATTCGAAAATTTGTATGCGATTGCAATAAATGAGGTATAAATTTATTTGAAAATATATTTAATTTTAGATAGTACTCCATATTTTGAAAATGTAGAAATAATCGATGGTCAAAACTTAAAAAATTAAGAGAAATATGGGTTTTCTTTTATTTTACCCGATAAAAATCCCAACAAGCCAAGTCCGGCAATAGACTATTATTTACCATTTCAAAGGCCTCTTTTCAGGTCAGGTATTTTCTGACCTAAATCGACCAGTCGCGACCTCTAAATGACATTTAAAAAATCTATTAAAACAGGCAACATTATTTGTCATAAAAACTAATACAATTAAGAGGTAGGGTCTTTAACCCTTTCCGGTCAAATCCGTCCTTGATGAATATAAAAATTGCTCGTCTTAATTAAAAGGTTCATAGAACCTCATAATACCAAAAGTAAAAAAAAATTTTTGCAAAAGTTGTTTCGGGTAGCTATTAAGGCTGATTCACATACAACTTTCTTCGCTTTGCTTGATAGTTCTTTGCTTTGACATATAAGATCGATGTAGGCATATGCATGAGTATGCTCACATAGAAAACGTTTGAAGCAAAGCAAAGCAAAACGAACCAAAATCTTGGGCAACTCTCAACTTTTGCCCGCTTTGGCAATCAGCTGTCTTCATGTATTTTTTCTCGTGCGCTTGCATTTCCATTTAATGACAAAAATAGGGTAAATAGGAATTTTTATTGCTATTATTAATGCATATTATTATATTGCTATCTATTTTACAGATAAAAAATATGGAGAAAAGGAGAACGCGAAAGCAGTCAAAGCGTTTATTGTAGCATACCTTCTGCGTTTCACGCTTTGTTGTCAAAGTTTGAACTGTCAAGCAAATCGAGGAAAGTTGTATGTGAATGGCCCTTTAGGGCTACCTCAAATTTTTACAATATATTGTACAAAAGTCCGCAAAGGAGTAAAAGCACTCAAGGAAACTCAATAAAATTTCACTAAGTATGACGGAATAAAACTTTTATTTCATTGAAAATGAACTTATGTGCGTACAAAATAATTGATTTTTACTGCAGGTATGTTGGAATGAATACATACATATTTTATATCTTTTTAAGTATATTTAGTTAAGAATGGCATTAAACAATTTTAAATTTTCTCCATGAGAAGAGAATTATATAAAGAAATTTTGAAAAATTTCACATACATTTACAATATAAAATAGAAAATGACTCGTTTTAATAAACCTTCCCGGTTTTTCTGCCTTCAGTAGATCAAGAAATCCAAAACCCGCCCTTTACTGCGCAACAACAGCAACTACAACAGCGCACAAGCTCTTCAAAAACAACGGCAAAAACCACCCTAATTGCCTGTTCAACTGCAACCTTTGCGGACGTTTGTACAATATATTGTACAAGACACTTCCAACCTTTCAGTGTAAATGTACAATACATTAGGGGTATTCTCTGAGTCTTGCAAAGCCCTTGCACGGTGCACGGATTGCACGGTTTGCAAAGCTGTCCCATACGAAAACCGGTTTTTACCGTGCAATCCGTGCAATCTGTGCACCATGCAAGGGCTTTGCAAGACTCAGAGAATACCCCTAATGTACTTTTTTTTTACCACTCGGGAAAAATATTTTAAACCATGATAGTTTAATTTTAGTACTTTTATATGATGAAATGCTTTTTATATTTCCATACTATGTGCTTGTATCAGCGATTTTACTTGACTGTCACTTATTTTGTGTTCAGTAAATTACCATAACTAGCGTCCCAGCAAAAAACACGATTACCACAGAAAGGAAAGTGGAAAGGAGCTAGGCGATAGGAATCGCTTACCCTTTCGGTTCAAGAAGGCCTTATTTTAACATGGGCATGTCATTGGCGGTAAGCCCTTACCCGCAGCATTGCCTTCAAACGAATGGAGAACGCATGGATAAACAGAATCCAGAGAGCGAACAAAGAATGCCTTACAGAGAAACTAATGTAGAATGCCTAGATAAGTACATACTTATTTACATTAAATTGAAATCAGAAGATATCTTAAAAGATTAAAATTAATTAAATTTTGTATAAATCAGTTTTTATACATACATATGTATGTATTTAGGTATTTAGATTTTACTTAAAAATCGGTATGTACATACATGTATATTTAATTAAGCTTAAAATTGTACTTCCTCACTCTTGTACTTCACTTCATTGACTGACTTCAACTTCGCTGCAAATTGAACAAAGCAAAACACGATTTTTATGGGAGACAAATTTCCACAGAAAGTAACGGCAGAAAAAGAATTTTTGGATATTCCTTCCATTTTTCAGCTGACTACGATGCAGCATTCTACTTCGCATTCTCCGAAATTAAGCAAAGAAGTGAAATAAAAAAAATATTGTAGGACATTCTACTTTGCATTCCCTGAAATGCAGCAAAGAAGTGAAACAAATAAAATATTGTAGGACATTCTACTTTGTATTCCCTGAAATGAAGCAAAGAAGCGAAACAAATAAAATATTGTAGGACATTCTACTTTGCATTACCGGCAATGCCTAAAAGAAACGAAAAAATTCTAAGGCATTATAACGCTATGCCTTCTAGAACACGTTACCACTAAAAGCGATTACCGATTTTTTGCTGGGGTGTCACTGGAATTTTATAAAATGGTCTATTGTTAAATTAAATTCTAAAAATATTTTTGAAACGTTTTCGATTTTGAAATTTACGTAAACTATTCGGGGTATTCCAAAACTTCATAAAGTTATTAAACTTTGTTTTCAAAAATATTAATAAGATTTTTAGTAGCACGCTTCTAATGTTACAAAAAATTAGAGGTACAATATATTGTACAAATGCACGGAAAGGGTTAAATTTCCAAACAAAAACATTTTCGATGGGCACCGTAATGTACATATGTACATACATACTTGCATCAGTTCGTATTTGTAGTAAATGTGTTTACGCTTGTATTTTACTGAAATTGTCAGAAGCTTTACTAGCTTATTTTTCAACAGCTACATACATATGTAAATATGTACATACCCTGCAGCAAAATTTAGAGACAGTCTGGCAAAGCGCTAGTTCTGCACTACAAATTTCAGAAATGTCTTTGAACTATGTACATACATATTGCAAAAGGGATGCAGAGCTGGACGGTTGAAACGCATATGTTGCTAGTTACGCTGTCATCAATGTTAATTATCCTGGTCATGTGAAAGCTGACAAAAGATGCTACATATACTATATTTTTTCAATTTTTTTTTAGCCCCTAAAACTAATAGCAAACTGTTTTCGTTTATTTAATATGTAATTATCTACATAGTTTATGGGGTAACTGCTAAAATATTTCCAAAAAGTCGTTATTGGTAACATTAATGTCATTNTAACTGCTAAAATATTTCCAAAAAGTCGTTATTGGTAACATTAATGTCATTTTACAACGCTTTTTAACCGACTTCCAAAAAAGGAGGAGGTTATCAGTTCGTCGGAATATTTTTTTTTTTTTTGTTTTTCTTATGTATGTTACCGCATAACGTTGGACCACGTCAACCGATTTCGATAATTTGCATCGGAAAGGTAGTGTCTCAGAGGTGGTCCCATACTGATCTGGTTGAGATCCGATCAGTGGATCATGAGATATATATATATATATTTTTTTTTTATATGGGAGTTGAAGTCGGTTTTTTTTTGCTAAAAATTACTTGTTTATTCATATATCGATGGCTGAGTGGAAGATCGACCTATCTCGGCAGCCAGTTCGAAAACGCTCTATATCAGAAAACTTTTCAAGAACGCCCTATTTCAGAATTCGTTTCAAAAACGCCCTATCTCAGCTGCCGATTCAAAAACGCCCTATATCAGCATATTTTCAATACATTTTGAAGTGAGATAGGGCGTTTTTGAACCGAATTTGGAGATAGGGTGTTTTTCAATTAAATTCTGAAATAGGGCGTTTTTGAAAAGTTTTTTGAGATAAGGCGTTTTCGAACTGGCTGCCGAGATAGGTCGATCTTCCACTCAGCCATCGATATACGAACGTATTCAATTGAAAGCACAATATAACCATAAAATTTAGTTAAGCTACACTTAACAGCACATTCACAATATATTGAGAGTTAAATTTGTTTGTTGTTATTTTATAAAGAACATGATCATGCTTAAAACAAAATTATTTAGACCGTGTTTTAAAACTTAATACAAAACAAAGTCAAATTTAACGATTTTTCATCCAAATTTTTGATCTTTTAATCAGATTTACAAACAAATAACCTAAAGTGGTAAACATTCTCACTTTGAAATGGGGGTGCTATTGATATGACCGATACTGTACATACGTAAATATATCACTGAGCACCCGAAATGTGTAGTTATGCAGCGATTTTTTTTTAATTTCCAATGTTTTTCGTTTTAAATATTTTGCGTCAAGTTTTTATTTAAGTACTATGTTTCATATTCCGTAAATCATTTAAACTCAAATTCCTAACTATGCTGCATACTTGATGGAACTCTAAAAACTGTCTTCAAATTTAAAACTTTTTAATCGGAGATTTTCTTATAAATT
>NW_016157429.1:199195-212005 GCF_001687245.7 Rhagoletis zephyria | reverse complement strand
AACTATACATATTAAAGTTTTATGAGTTAGAAACTCGAAAGGATAAAATAGTCAAAGATTCAAAGTACAAATTTTTCATATAACGAAATTAGTTCATAGTTTTTTTCTTTTTACTTGTAATATAAACATTTCTAAAACAAATGTATTTTTTGATTGTTCTTCGTATTTTCTGTCTTTTTTTAGTGCCTTATTTTGCTTTTTTTGCAATACCTAGTGCCTTTTCCTGCCTTTTTCGCTATTTTGTTTTGCCTTTTTTGCAATACCTAGTGCCTTTTCCTGCCTTTTTCGCTATTTAATTTTGCCTTTTCCAGTCTATTTCGTTATTTTATTTTACCTTTTTATAGGTTTTTAGGTCCTAAAAATCCGTTCCCTGGTTATGACAAATCAGCGCGATAAATTATACTAAAATTTTATGGGCTATAGAACTGCATACTTATAACTCCGATTTAAAATATTGAAGTTTTTATAACAGTTTCTAGAATTCTGCTAAATTTCCAACACAGTTAGAAACGTGAATATATATGTTTATGTTATAATACTTATGAGCCATCCTTAAATAAAAAATTTACGGAAACTATTTCGCATGGAAAATATTGTAAATATTCAAAATTCTGTATATATTCTTATTAGATGCCGGAGAGTACATGTATTATATTTCAACTAGTGAACCCGCATGGCGTTAAGACGCCAAAATTGAGCTTAACATTTTAAACAGATGGCAATACTATTCACAAACCTTACTAAATATTGAAAATGTTTCAAGTAAATTCGTCCATCCCTTTTTGATCGAGGAGAGGTCTCACATGGCGTCGGTTTTTCATTTCCTCAAAATTCAAACCACCTTGCACCGCTAAAAAAGGTCTTAACTTCAAAAAATAAAACCGTCATGCACATTTAGAATGACCTGATGACCTTCACATTAAAGATCTGATGACCGTAACAAAAAAATTATTATTATTTTTCGGTATATTATGGGTTTGTTCGAAAGAACATATATTCCCATTAGTTATGAAACCCGATTTCATCATCTGACTGTCTTCGCAGTAGCACATACTGTTAACCCAGTTCTCCGAGACCTTGTTGATGGTTTCTGGCTCTATCGTAAGATATGCCCGACATACGCCTTAAAGGCCTGAATCGTTAATAGATTGTTCGCATTATATCGGTCCTCCACGGCATGGCACAAAAAAGTCTAAGGGCGCGAAATCGCGGCTTCGAGGGGACCAATTGACTTTATCGAGACAGCTGATAACATAATTACCGAACTTTACCGCTCAAAATAAAAATCGAATAGATGGAAACCCTAACAAAAAATATTTTCTAACTAAAGTTTTATTAAAACTCTTTCTTTTGCCACTCATATTTTAATATTTCATTAAAATTATGTAAAAGCTAAATAAATTCGGCTTTTCAAACATATGGAAACCTTCTGCGAAGCATTTTCAAACTGAAGTCTTTTAAAGCTCTTTCGTCTGATACTTTGATACATAATTCAATTACCTGAAGAATTAAATTGAATTTAATTTTTTATCACCTGGCAACTCTCCTAAGGAGTTAAGATATAAATCCTTCTCAAAACCATGAACGATTAAATCACCTCTTTTAGTAATATGTTTAACTTAATAATAACTCATTTAAATTTGAAATTTTCAACAGCTGGCAATTCTCTTCAAACCAACAAACAAAACTTTGATGTTTAAACTGAAGATTTCTTAGCACTCTTTCGTTTAACACCCATATTTTAATACTTCGGCTTTTAAAGAAGGTGGCAACCCTTTTAAAAACAATTTCATATTACTACCTTAACTACTAACAGGGGTACCACTGTNTAACATTTTAAACAGATGGCAATACTATTCACAAACCTTACTAAATATTGAAAATGTTTCAAGTAAATTCGTCCATCCCTTTTTGATCGAGGAGAGGTCTCACATGGCGTCGGTTTTTCATTTCCTCAAAATTCAAACCACCTTGCACCGCTAAAAAAGGTCTTAACTTCAAAAAATAAAACCGTCATGCACATTTAGAATGACCTGATGACCTTCACATTAAAGATCTGATGACCGTAACAAAAAAATTATTATTATTTTTCGGTATATTATGGGTTTGTTCGAAAGAACATATATTCCCATTAGTTATGAAACCCGATTTCATCATCTGACTGTCTTCGCAGTAGCACATACTGTTAACCCAGTTCTCCGAGACCTTGTTGATGGTTTCTGGCTCTATCGTAAGATATGCCCGACATACGCCTTAAAGGCCTGAATCGTTAATAGATTGTTCGCATTATATCGGTCCTCCACGGCATGGCACAAAAAAGTCTAAGGGCGCGAAATCGCGGCTTCGAGGGGACCAATTGACTTTATCGAGACAGCTGATAACATAATTACCGAACTTTACCGCTCAAAATAAAAATCGAATAGATGGAAACCCTAACAAAAAATATTTTCTAACTAAAGTTTTATTAAAACTCTTTCTTTTGCCACTCATATTTTAATATTTCATTAAAATTATGTAAAAGCTAAATAAATTCGGCTTTTCAAACATATGGAAACCTTCTGCGAAGCATTTTCAAACTGAAGTCTTTTAAAGCTCTTTCGTCTGATACTTTGATACATAATTCAATTACCTGAAGAATTAAATTGAATTTAATTTTTTATCACCTGGCAACTCTCCTAAGGAGTTAAGATATAAATCCTTCTCAAAACCATGAACGATTAAATCACCTCTTTTAGTAATATGTTTAACTTAATAATAACTCATTTAAATTTGAAATTTTCAACAGCTGGCAATTCTCTTCAAACCAACAAACAAAACTTTGATGTTTAAACTGAAGATTTCTTAGCACTCTTTCGTTTAACACCCATATTTTAATACTTCGGCTTTTAAAGAAGGTGGCAACCCTTTTAAAAACAATTTCATATTACTACCTTAACTACTAACAGGGGTACCACTGTCACAGTTAGGCTAAGAAGAAAGCTTTTAATAACCATTTTGACTGATACCATGGCAACTCTCTTCAAAAAGTAAAACCTCATTGCACATCTGCAACCAAGCCTTTATTTTGACACCTCATTTTTGAAAATCGAGCGAAGGATGGGGATATGATGGTATTGATTTATAAATAATCTTAACTTGATTTTTTAAAACGTGGCCATTCTTTCCGGAAATGTAAAAGCCTACTGCACAACTACATATCAAGCCCTTTAATTTGATACCTCATTTTTGAAAGTCAAACGAATGGTTCAGATCTAATGACCTGGACAAAAAGTCCTTTCGCGTATTATATATATAGATATAGTTAAATTGGGTTTTTTAAACAGGTGGCAGCCCTTTTGAAAAGTAGTTTCGCGCTAAGATGATCTTAAATATTCTTTTTCTAACATTGCGATACATATTTTAATCAACTGATGAATTAAGTTGAATTATATTAATTAAACATGTGGCAACTCCGCTAAATATAGTTCAGAAATAAAGATTTTTCAAACCCCCTTCGATTGGTACCCATATTTTAATAATTCATTTAACTTATTTAATAATTTGAATTTAATTTTTAAATAGGTGGCAACCCTCTTCCGGCACCTCAAAAATATTTTGTGTATTTTGACATTTCATATAACTTCTGGATGAGTTAATTAAATGCGACATTGCAAGAAGGTGGCAACCCTCTTCAAAATATTTTCAAACGGCCACCTTCTGAAGCCCCTTGCGTTATGCGCCCATATGTTGAAACATATTTCTCCTAATTAATTTTCTTAATTCAAATTGAATTAAATTTTTTAAACAGGTGGCAACCCTCCTAAAGTTAAGTTAAGATACAAATATTTTTAAACCCCTTTCCACTGATATCCATTTTGTAATAATTCGTTTTTTTAGGTAATTTGAATGAAACTCTTTTCAAAAAAGTAAAACCTTATTGCATATCTGCAGTCCAAGAGTTTTAATTTGACACCTTATTTTGGAAAATCAAACGAACGGTGCTGTTATGACGGCATTGCTTATTATATAGTTTATATTCAAGTATTCTACAGGTGGCAACTCCTTTCGAAAAAATAAAACCAGTTTGCACATGTACAGGCCAAGCGCTTTAATTTGACACCCCATTTTAGAAAATCGAACGAACGGTGCAGATCTTTATATACGCCTTTGCGTATTATTTTGAACTTATTTTTTTAAAAGGTGGAAACTCTTTTCGAAAAAGCTAAACCTTATTGCACACTTAAAGTCAGAGCCCTTTGATTTGACAGCTCACTTTGGAAAATCGAACGAACGCACAGTATGTAGTCATTTATTTTAGTTATGTAACTTATTTTAGTCATATGTTTTATTTGCTTATTTTTTCTAACATTTTAGTTTGTATACATTTTTTCTGTATGTGTGAAAATAAATTATTACAAACACTTAAAGTAGAAAAGTATAATACAGAATTGAAGAAACAATAGGTTAAAATAAAATAAAATATATTCATCATCACTGTCATAGGATGGGTCACTCGTGGAGTAGTCATGAGCATCAGCGGCATAACTATGAAAGCTGGAAACAATTGGGGTATTTACTGATTCCTTAACACTATCTGAGGACAATAAATCTAATTCTTCCGAGTTTAGGCTTCTAAGTANAAAAGTATAATACAGAATTGAAGAAACAATAGGTTAAAATAAAATAAAATATATTCATCATCACTGTCATAGGATGGGTCACTCGTGGAGTAGTCATGAGCATCAGCGGCATAACTATGAAAGCTGGAAACAATTGGGGTATTTACTGATTCCTTAACACTATCTGAGGACAATAAATCTAATTCTTCCGAGTTTAGGCTTCTAAGTATTTTCTTTGGTATCTCTCTGAAGCTGTTTATTAAGGGATCCGATGTTATTAGCAACATATGCATAATCATATCTATTCGTGGCTTCACGCGACTGCTTTCGTGTGTTATGTTCCCTGAATCGTCTCAAATCTTTGTTACGAGCTTCCTGGTCTTCCTCAGAAAGCTGACCAATAGGCAAAATTGCTGATTTTATAATATCAGTACTATGCACCAAGATTTTATGAACTGTAACAGGCATACAGAACCACGAATAGAGATCTTTGTATAGTTTTTTAGTCTCACGCGCAAATATTTCAAACTTATCAATATTAATATTATACACAGATGATAATGCTCGAAGGAGAGTATCAAATTCTTTTATGAGCGTTACAACCAATTCCGTAATCTCAGTACTAACTTCAGAATTTACGAAAAACCTACGAGCAGTATTGCCACCATTAGTATTACCGAATCCTGGTTTTGGTTTATCTACTTTTAAATTTATTCTGAATTTCGTGCCGAGCCGATAACTAATGTGAAGCAAGCATTCAAAACATCTTATCGATGCATGCAGAGTAGACAAACCAAAACCAAGACAATCGCGGCTAGGCATAAAAACCCGTGTCTCATCATTCATATCTTTTGGAGTGGCACCACAAATATAACACTTTTGGGCGGAGGAAGTTTCAGTCAAGCATTACAAACTTTTCCGTCAATCATTGTTAGGAGCATATTGTGGTTCACAGAAACCTCGTATTCTTGCAGCAAGCACTTTGTTGGCAACAAAGCATTTATCTCCTCTAATACTTTGATCGTTTCAGAAACGATAAAATCTTTTGTTTCCTTGGAAAAAATAAATTGAATCGGACGACAATACATCGTAGAAGAAGGTCGAGGATTCTACCAAACAATGTTAACTTTTTCTTCCCGTAATTGGACGGGTACGAAAGAAAATATAAACAAAAACTCATCAGTGTCATCACTGCATGTGAATTTTTGTTTATGTGTGCTACTAGCTTCCCCCACGTTTTTAAACAAATATGAAAAATAATTCAACGATGTTATATTTTATTTCTGTGCCCATTTCGTTATATGTAGCTGTTTTTTTTAAGCGAGTTAAGGTATTTAGGCCGTTTAAAACTATGAAATTATAAAATCTCGTCTGCGCGCTAGGCATACGAAAGATATCAATCTCTCTAAGTTTACCTTAAAATGGTTCCAGGTATACGACGCGTGAACGTGTAACCTTCTTGGAGGTACCACGGCGGGTTCTAATATTTTCAACTCAAATANTAAAATGGTTCCAGGTATACGACGCGTGAACGTGTAACCTTATTGGAGGTACCACGGCGGGTTCTAATATTTTCAACTCAAATATAGTAACCTGGCCTAGATAAAATACCACTTCTCATTACTGTAGCAAATGCCTCAAGAGAGCTTTAGATTATAAAGCCGAACCCGGCTCCCCCTTTTCCATTTAACGAAATTTATTCTGTCAGTACGGCACTCATAAAATAAATCTCCATAACAAATTTAAAATACTTCGAGAGATTTTCTACCCTTCCAGAGATATGTATTAAGAAGCTTTTAGTATGTATGGGAGGCGACGTGCCTCCTTTTTTAATAACTTACATTTTTTCCATGAGCAATTGATACATTTTGTATACACAACCCATACCAAGTTCCAGTATTCTTCCACAAACACTTCCAGGGATATGTGGCAAGAAAAAGTCAATTTGTACAGGAAGTGGCACGCCCCTTTTTCTTATAACTCTAATTTTCTTCCAGGAAGAAGAATTGATTTTATGCAGTATAAAACAGTAAATTTGTACGGGAGGTACCAAGTCCCCTTTTCGAATAATGCAAATTTTTCTCCACGAGTATGGAATCAATTTTGCAGACACATCTCGGTGCCAAGTTCCAGTCCTCTGCAACAAACACCTCGAGAGATAGCAGCACAGAAAAATCAATTTGCATAGGAGTTGCCACACCACCTTTTCCAATAACTCTCATTTTTCTCCATGAGTATGGTATTAGTTTCACATACATACATACATACATATGTATTTCCATACCAAGCTTGAGTACTTTACCTACCCCAAACATTTGAAGTGATATGCAATATGAAACTTTCAGTCAGTATGGGAGGTGCTACGCCTCTTTTCCTAAAGCGTCCGTTTTCCTCCGTGAATATGAATATGATTTCACACAGTGTTGACAAAATGTTAATCTGATTAACAATTAAAAATTAACGATTAAAATGTTAAACGCGTTTGACGATTAAAATTATTTAGTCGTAATCAACTGTACGGTTAATGATTAAATTTTTGCAATCATTAATCGCTGGCTGCGATTACTGTTAATTCATTTTAGTCATTAATCGTTAATCTAATTAAAAATAAAATCTGATTAAGTTATCTAGATTGTCCGAATTTGAAACCAAACACCAGTTATAGTAATTATTTTGTGTTTTACGCTTATAAAAAGCACATAATATAAACAAAATTATAATTATTGTTATTAGTAATACATAAACTGGGAACTTTCACAAACTTAGTTTGTAAAACGTTTGTTGGTATAGAGCTGAAAATGCACACCAAATTGCTCAGATTCATAAGGAAAACCGACTTAGCCATACCGGATTAACATGCTTTGTGTGCACAGGAAAATTGCAGCATAAATTAATTAATCACCAAACCTAATTGATCAAATTAAGAGTTAATGACTAAAAATTAATTGGTTTAATCCCGGTTACGATTAACTGTTTAGTCAGATTAAAATTAATCATGATTAACTGTAATCGGATTGAATTTAATCCAATTAACTAATTGATTAAAAAAAGAAACGATTAATGTCAACATTGATTTCACATACATATCCCTATACCAAGTTCCAGTTCTCTCCAGCAAATACTTCCAGAGATATGTATGTAATATGAAAATTCCATTTTTTATGGGAGGGGCCTTGAGTTATCGGACTTACTTTCAGTCTAAGACCATCCTTGCGAAATCCGTAGTAAGTGACCAAATTTCGTTCTGATCGGGAAACCAGTTAAGGAAGTAGCCTATTTTTCAATCCAGGTCATGAACCATCTGTGATCAAAATTTCATTTTCAAACAGGTGGCAATTCTAAAAAAAAGTAGCCTATTTTCCAACCTAGGTCATAAGCTATCTGTGTGCAAACTTTCATGCAAATCAGTTCAGTCATTTCCGCGTATTAATTTAATTAAACTTTTCTAATAGGTGGTAACTCTTAAAATAGTAGCCTATTTTCCAAAGTAGGTCATAAGCTATCTGCTTGCAAAATTGTATTCAAATCCGTTCAGACTTTTCCGCATATTAATTTGATTAAACTTTTGTAGCAGGTGGTAACTCCTAAAAAAGTAGCATATTTTCCAACCTAACTCATAAGCTATCGGTGTGAAAACTTCCATGCAAATCAGTTCACTCATTTCCCGTATTAATTAAATTAAACATTTCCAACAGATAACAACTCTTAAAAAAAAGTAGCTACTTTCCAACCTAAGTCATAAACTAGCCGTGTGCGAAATTTCATGCAAATCCGTTCAGTCGTTTCCGCGTACTAATTTAATTAAACTTTTTTAACAGGTGGCAAAAGTAGCCTATTTTCCAATCTAGGTCATAAGCTATCAAATGCAAGTTTTAGCATATTAAATAACTTAAACTTGTTTAACAGGAGGCAACTCTTAAAAAAATAGCCTATTAACCAATCTGGCCCATAAGCTATCTGCTTACAAAATTTCATGCAAATCCGTTCAGTCGTTTCCGCGTGATGATTTCCCAAACATCCAAATATACAAAATTTCACATTTATAATGTTAGTAAGATGACCAGAACTTCCATCGCAACCCCACTTGCTGATTAGAGTAAATGACAAGCATGTAGGTAATAAACTACTAAGAACTTCTTGGTTTGCTAAAATTAAACGTTCAACACTTTTATCTAAAATAGCTTTAACTTTAATTTCGGCACGTGTTTCATCCACATCAATTTTGTTTGGATAACACTCTGATTTAGCCTTTCTTACACTATAAAACGACGGAAATACCTTATGACCTGCTTGGATACTCCATTTCCGAGTCATTTTGTACGCATGAGTAGTCGACTTGCTATCTACATAGTATGCTAAAGCTTCTACACTGTTCAAACATCTAGCACTTTGCTCACATATTTAGGGGATTCACAAGACGTGTTAACCGTCGTAAAATCTTAAGCTTAACACTTCTTTATGTAAAATAGCGGTTAAAATGGTTGGGGGGTTGGCTAATTATATATTCTTTATCAGTTTAAAAGAATTTCGGTTTAGTTAGAAATCCCCTAAAACCATTTTAATTAAAAAATATGTTAACCTTAAGATTTTACGACGGTTAACACGTCTTGTGAATCCCCTAATTGTTTTCGCCGTGAATACTTTAGTGTTAACTTTCGTATTTTTTATAATATTTGCAATATTCCTGTTGCCGGACATACGTGTTGATACTTCTTCCGCATAAATTAACTCATCTGCACTTCTGGATTGCAGTAAGTCATCCACTCGACGCCATTAGAGACACGAATTTCGATACGATACGATACCATATCGATACTTTTGGCATTCGATGCCGATATTTTCTACTCGATAGTTTTAGAACGATATTGTCTGGAATCGAGTACCAGAACCCTAGTATCGTATCGAATGTCGTAAACTCACATTACAAGGATAATGTTATTAACAATTCTTCCCGATATAAATTAGGCTTTAAAGAGCAGAAATTTGTAATATAGCTAGGATTGCATGTGGTGGAATTTGACCCCGCGACCTCGATGTTTTAAGTCAACACATCAATCTCTACGTGCTGTTACACAATATGTTAGTGGTTGACCGAGATTCTCCTCCGATTTGTCGCGCGCGCCTTAATGTTGTGGCACAAAAGGGGTCCCTACAGTTTTATGTCGACTCTGAATGGCGATTTTGATTTAATGGGAAGCTGTTTTTCATTTTCAAGCTTTGTGCACTGCTAACCATTACACCACAGCGGCCTATATACGAGACCTATATTTAGATAAATTTTTTGGATTTTGGTATCGATATTTGGAATATCGACTCTTTTTATTCCGATATTAATGGGTACCCGATATTTTTGAAGCGATACTTTAAATGAGTACCGTATCGATACTTTCTGTTCGATATCGTGTCCCTAGACGCCGTTTAGTTTTTTGACTGGAATGAATGAAGTCCTTCTTTGGCCTTCCAGGGCCTACCTAAAGATGTAAAAGTCATATCTGTAACCAAAAACCACTCCGAGTTTTTATTTATAAACCGTCCCCGATGTCTTCCAGAGCTCTTCCATTTCTCAGAAAGCTTTGACGAATATAGCGCAACTTCTATGCTTAAATCCCTTAAAGAATGCTCTGTTACTTCACTTAAATAATATTTTGATAGAATACAATTCAGTAACTCCTTATTTCTTGATTGTTTCGAATATTTCAACCAAACTTCGAAAAACTCAATTCATTTATGGTTATAACTAAATCTGAAAAAAAAATAAAATAAAATAGATGTGCATTGAATTCGCAATAGTTTTTTATTTCGAGTGTTAACAGATACTCATGACTATAATATATATAAGATTTAAAGGGGTTACATGAGGAAGCATATAACTTTTCCACCTCTGAAGTTAAAAGTGTATATAAAAAATGGTTTTTTTTCTTAATCATGGAAGAAATAATCAAATTGCTAAAAGATTATAATTAAAAACTTCAGCTTACCTTTGAGTTCAGATTCCATCACAAAAATTAAGTAGAAGTGGTGACTTAAAACTTATATGAAGCGTAATATTCAAAACAAATTTTTCAAATAAATCAGTTCTGACTTCGACTGCTCTTGCTTACTTACTTCAATTACTCAACATATTAGAAGTGAAAATAACAAACAACTGTAAGCACCCCGTTATAGTGGTCTTCCGATTAATTACCCAATACATAATTCTAGGAATAAAACTTTTGTTTTTGTCCAGCTACCTTGTTCTACACGAAACACTGTGGAACGATGTGGATCTGATGGCATTGATTATTAAATTATTTGAATGCAATTTTTTATCAGATGGCAACTCTTTTCGAAAAAGTAAAACCTTATCATCTATAACATCTACAGACCAAACGCTTTAATTTGACAGCTCATCTTTTAAGCTACGCAAAAAATGCCTTCGATTATTATATAGATAGATAGATTAGAGGTTTAAGCCGACAGGCTTTGCGGCGGCGGCGGCGGCGAAATGAGTGTCTGGCGCTGATTGATGGGCGAACAGAAGAAGGTCTGAGGTATATACGTACATAATCACATGGATCTCTATGTGCTCTACAGATCCGTATATGCTATTTAAATTTAAAGAAATAAAAAAAAGTTAAAAAGTTTAGTTATTGGGGTAATTTATGTCGCTCTCAATAAATTTTTTCAATAATCTTATCAAACGTTATGTTAAATTACGGAGTTCTTACGATTTTTTGCGGATTACATATTGAAAACAAGGTTGGTCTACTTTTTTCCAAAAGTTTAACCCATCAACTCGAACCAGAACGGGCCTTTTAGACCCACTGTTGAAAAAAATGGATTATGGATGGTTAACATTTCCACTAAAATATGAAGCGCCAAATTTTTCTAAGGAGAACCGAATGTAATGAAAAATAATACTATGTAGAAAACATTACGATGCGAGGGAGCAAAACCTTCCTGGGGTTTGACCACCACTAAGGAATGCTAACGTAATTTTCACACAGCCACCTAGTACTTGTATATATATATATATATATATATATATATAACGTAAGAATGTAAATAGTAGAAAAAATGTGTTTGTTTAAAATATTAAAAAAAAATACATAGAAAAATCAACTTTTCTTTGTTTTATCTCCAATAATTGAGGGGTTAGATGCAAAGAGGCCGCTTCTATTAAAACTGCTTTCTGAGATATTAGCGTTAAAGTTTTTGATGTGTTATAACTTTCTTGTTGTTGTAGTAGGTATATAAAAAAATAGTATTGATGTAGTGTGGAAAAGAATTGTCTACTGCGGGAAAAAATCGTTAGATTACCAGTATTCGACCCTAATTTAACTGAAATAAACGTTTTCGTCGAAAAATATGTTACCTATGTTTTTTATGAGTTACGCTATTTTTGGAAAAATAAAGGAGATCATATTCTTGTCTAGTGGCCCAAATTATGCAAAAAAAAACAAATTTAAAAATGTAATTTTCATTTCGTAAAATTGAGTTTTTATACAAGTAGAATTTAGTTCCTTCAAACGATGTATTCAATGTACATACATCATGAAAATTTTGTACAAAATTCCTTAGGCGCCGAACGCCGCCGCCGCCGCACAGTGTATCATTTCCATATTCTAGAAAAGATTAATTACATTATTTTATGTCGCCGAATTTCAAAACAACGTCAAGAATGTTTTTAGAAATGCCTGATAAAGACGAAACAATAACAACTAAAGAATTAAAAACCAAGTGTATGGCGGGTCGGGGTTTGATTTGGAAAATTACTGAGCGCAATAATATTTAAACTTGTATATTTGAAACGGAATCTCAATGTTTAATTTGTCGGTGTTATGTGATTTATGCAACAATTGCTAAAATATCATTTTGGTCTTATTTTTTTAGGTATGGTCTTTTCAATGAATATACGTTTTTGGGAATTTAGTAAACTAGGACTGAGTATTTCATGTTAAAGTAAAACGATGTTGACTTAGACTTATTTNATTCTAAATATAAATTTTGGGCATTTTAGCCCTTGTAGTTAGTTAAATATTTCAGCTTTTGCATTTTTTAAAATTGCAGTTATATAATAGGGTGGCGTGACAGTAACTATAAATTACCAATTTTTTGTAAAAAGCTTCGTCTATCTTATAACGCACCTTGTGCAAAATTTCATTAATCTATCTTCAATAGTTTTCGAATTACAGAATTAAAAGCAGCTAGATGGGTCAAATCTTACACTGTG
>NW_016157429.1:177408-198338 GCF_001687245.7 Rhagoletis zephyria | reverse complement strand
TTTCTCGCTTTATTTTCTGACATTCGGCTGCCTTATAGTCACATTTTATAGTCAAATTTTCAAATAAAGCAGTGGCACCTGGTAAATTCCACTGTGGGTGGGATGCAGCATGCAATAACATCATACACAATAATTCCCATTACTTGGACATTAAAAAGCAGTTTCAGAAGTGAACTAGTGTTATTTTATCATTTTTCCTTTTTCTAAACGGTTATAATGCCACCAGTACATAATTGCGAAAGTAGGGGAGGGGCGGGGGACGCGAGCGCGACGTCGAAAGAGGCGCGGGGCGGCGCGCGAACGCGGACCGCCGCGACGCCGGGCACTTTCAAAATTGTGTACTTACAAATCCGTCCATTTAACTTGTTCATGTACTACTTTTTGTCAAATGTAACTGGATGACTACCTACATATGTGCACTAGTTTGCTTTATTACTCAAATTGTTAAGTATAAAACTTGGTCTTATTGCTCAACGAGAAATGAAATAAAGCAAATTTGTGTTATTTCACATTCAATTGGGAAATAACACAAATTTTGCGTTATTGCCGTTTGTGTTATTTCACCCCACCAAGCATTCAATATATCACCGTTTTCTCATTTTTCACATGACTTGGCTTGATTTTTATACCCGAGCGCACTTGTGCACAATGGTATTATAACTTTGTTCACATAATGGTTGTTTGTAACAGGCAAAGCGAATCGAGATAGATATAGACAAATGTATACATAAATGATCAGAATGAAAAGAGAAATCAACTAAGCGGTGACTTTCTGTCCGTCCGTACGTCTGTCCGTCCGTCTGTGCACACGATAACTCGAGTAAAAATTGAGATATCATAACGAAACTTGGTACTTTTACTTCTTTCGGGCGTAGGACGGATGGTATTGAAAATGGGCAAAATCTGACAATAACCACGCCTACCTCCCATATAACGGTAATTTTCAGAAATACGAAAACTGCGATATTTTAGTAACTACTGAAGATTATTCACCCAAAATTGATATTTACAATGAGTTTTAGACGAAAAATAAGAATATTATAAATTTTTGGAAAATGGGCGTAGCCACGCCCACTTATGGTTACATACATATGTATATCTTGGTAACCGCTGCACCAATTTCTTCCAAACTTGGCACAGTTGTTGGCCCTGGTACAATGCACCAAATTTTTAAAATCGGACAATAACCACGTCCACATCCCATATAACGGTAATTTAGAGAAATACGAAATATCTATTCGATAAACCAGTAAATATTAAAGCAAATTTATTCAAAATTGATGCTTGCAACAATTCTTTATCAAAAAATGCATCTCGGTATGGTTATTGTGCTTTCCACATAAAAGCAAAGCGTTGAAAATTATTGAATTGCTTTTCATAAAACGGTGAATTTCAGAAATGCTTAAAACTTCAATATTTCGAAATATAAGGACGCTAATTTACTCAAAATTGATACTAAAAACAATCCCCNTATGGTTATTGTGCTTTCCACATAAAAGCAAAGCGTTGAAAATTATTGAATTGCTTTTCATAAAACGGTGAATTTCAGAAATGCTTAAAACTTCAATATTTCGAAATATAAGGACGCTAATTTACTCAAAATTGATACTAAAAACAATCCCCTGAAAAGAAGTAACATTGTTTGGAATTTTGGAAAATGGGCGTGATATCGCCCACATATGACTATATGAGTTTATGTCATTATGTCTAACTGAACGTTCTATCCAAGATGTTTAAAATGGGGGTAAAACCATTCTGGTACGTTTTCGGAAAGGTGGAAAACATATTTAATACTTGCGCCGGGTATTAATTGATCGGCTCCGCCCGAACTTAAACTTTCTTACTCGTTAATTAAAAGTAACACGGAAATACCCGTTATACGTAACAAATATAAACTAATTTTAAAAATAACGGTTTTAGAAAATGAAGAAATGACTGACACTTTATGTTCCTAATTTTAAAGCACAATTTGCCTCAAAAAGTAAGTTAGTGCAAAACAAATAGCTATTTAAACATAAAATGAAGTATTTTTTATTTACAAAATTTTATGCGTGCTAATTTAAAGATAAGGCTCTATACTATACTTCTTAGAACCAGCTTAAAACTAACCACATTTGTTCTAGCCCGGAGGTGATCCTTTTTGAACTATCTAGAAACTGTTGTTATATGAACTGTCTCAGAACCATCTAAGCTAGTGTCCGCTCATAACAAGTTCAAAAGTTCTGCAGAGGGCGACAATTGTCACTTCGTAGGACATCGCCATGTTAAAAGACAGTTGAAAGCATTGATTTGGGATAGATGAAGAACCAGTGCCGTCCCTTATCAGGCTAGCTCAGCGCAAGTTCTGAACCAGTTTGACTTGCTGCATGGTAAGAATGCAAATGTGTACTTGCGTAAATAAGCATGTATGTGAGTGCAAACTTTCATACTATTGCTATGTATATCATATCCCCCATCAATATACATATGGCCCAAATCGCCGAAAACGAAAGCAAGGGGAATCATTTTGTTCTCATGTTTCGCAGATTTTTGATAATATCTGGGTCATACGTATTCTATTTAATTAATGAAGATTAAAAAGCACAACATGAAACTAAAGGGTAGTTAGCCCTAACCGCCAAAATAACGTAAGCGAAATTTTTTTTCAAAATTTTCTTTTTGATCTGAAATATTCCTAGAGCATCAGATGCAGTCACGGTTGCCACATTTGGTCACTTGTGACTAGAGTTGTGTCGTTCACGAACTATATCGTTCATTGAACTAGTTCACTTGATAAACTAACTGAACTAGATCGCAATTCTAAATGAAAGGTTTGTGGTATAGTTCTCATACTCTAAAAATTTCACTTAATCTACTTATTTTTCATTACACTAAGCTAACCTGTTATTAAAAGCTAGATGATAAGTTATTATTTTTCGTTGGATATATGTACCAGGGTTATTGCGAATATTCGCATTCGCATTCGCAACCGCGGGGCTTCCGCATTAATTTTAACATTCGCATTGTTGTGTAAGTGCACAAAATGACAAATTATAGCCAATATTTTTGGCCTGTGGAGATGAGACGTTAGGACATGTTACCCGGGCGGTATTTCATGGGAGTATTTGTGTAACAAAACTGGTCAAATGTCATATTTATTTACTTTGATAAAAGTGTCTTTAATCATATTTGAGGGATTCACAACGGTGTCATATTGTTCTATGTCGTAAACTTTAATAGCTTAAATAAATGTTTAGAGAACCTGAAACCATAAACCACTATTTTTTAACACTTCTAAAATTCATAATATGACTTTGCTGGTACTTTGCCAACCCCCGTAATATATTTTTTAGACGTTTAAAGTTTAGGATATACAATAATACGACACTTACGACAGCGTTGTGAATACCCCAATTATTTCCTAAGCAATATAACGGAGCCGCTGTAGTGTAGTGGTAAGCTGTGCGCGCTTTCACTCCACAACGCCTGGGTTCAAACCCTGGTCAAAGCAACATCGCAAAAATATAGAAAAAAGGTTTTTTCTTAACAGCGGTCGTCCCTCGGCAGGCAATGGCAAACCTACGAGTGTATTTCTGCCATGAAAGACAGCTTCTGATAAAAATAAAATCGCCGTTCGGAGTCGGCGTAAAACTGTAGGTACCTCCGCTTTGTGTAACAACATCAAAGCGCACGCCACAAATCGGAGGAGAAGCTCGGCTAAACACTAACATATGTGTAAGCGCCAATCTATTATTATTGTTAATATAACGACGCTATCGATTTGCAGTCATAAAAGTTTACACTTCTACTTGACCTTTGACGTACGTCATCCAGTCCAAGAATATTCTAGAAATGGGCGTGGTGATATAAAACCAAAGGTCATAAGTTTAGACTTTATTGTGGATTACGCCAGAATATCTATATGGATTGAAAAAGTTGTGTAGCAAATGTTGTTAACGAAGCGATATTCTACCGAAATCCGCAATAAAATCTGTGTTTTGCTAACTTTAGACCTGCAACTGCCACGCCCATTTCTAGGGGTTCGGGATCCGCAATAAAATTTTACTGTTTGCAAAAACCCGATGTTTAACACCTTACTAAATATGTCTCATCATAAGTTTTCGAAAATAAATTACAAAAAAATTGTTGATTCTCTCCAAATAAACCATCTCGTCATAAACAAAAATATTTTAAAAATAGTTCTTAAAAATCCCCGTTTCTTATAGAGAATTAAACAAGGATTACGATGATATAATTTTGAGTCCCTAATTTACTGGTCTTCACTATGCAAATCAACTTCAAAAAGTTCAGCTGTTAATAGCTAAGTTAGCTTTAGGACAAATTTGGCCATCTTATATATACAAATTAGGTTTCTTTAGCTTTAAAACCACGTTAAGATGAAGTCTCTACGATGAGCAGAACCCGTGATACAACGATTTGAAGAAGTACATCATTAGTCAGAATCACGAAAAAATACAAATTTTGACAGATCATATCTCCGAAGAAACAAAGCTCCTTCAATTGGGATTTCCAGCAGAAATGTTCAATGTCTGGCTATAGAGAGAATCGATGCTGAAGTAATTAAAAATCTATAAGTCTGACCTTTAATTAGGTAAGAATTACGTAACTATCTGAGACCCTCATCATTCGTGATTCCAATAATTCAAATCCTTAAAAAAATCTTCTTTTTTTTTAAGAAAATAACAATATTCTGATCCGATTCGGCTGACAGCCACGAATTTGAAAACAAAATTTTACTCAAAATTTTCATTCCTGGAAAATAATATGTTATTTACCATAGCTTGCTATAAGCAGAAATTTTTCAAACCGGTCGCAGAAGCAAAGATTAAAAATGAATTACAAAAACTAAAATCGAAAAACGCTTGACATCAGTATTCGAATCCGCATCCGCGGATGTCTAAAATTCCACATTCGCAACATCCCTAGTACATACATACATACATATATACCTAAATATGTACGTATGTTCATTTCAGTAATTCGAATTACGATTTAGCTTAAAGTAATCTATATATTAATACGCTAACATAAATTTTGTCTCCGTTCGTTTGGCGATTCTACCGAACCGATTTCAAAACCAAGAACACCGTTGGAAAGGCATTTTTCCGTAGATGTTTTTTTGGTTTTACAATTGATTGAAAATTACGGCCAAAACCGTCGTTTAAACATTTTCGAATTGTGTATACATGTTGCTGCAATATGTTCAATTTGACATGTTTCGCCTGTTGTTTCACTACACATTTGAAATTAAGCTTTGAAATAAAGATAAATATGAAGATGAAGAAATAAATGAAAAAAGAAGGCAAAAGTGAAGATAAAGACGAAAATGAAGACAATGACAGATACATAAGAATTAGGGTAACTGAAAGGGTAAGAACATTTCTTGAATTTATGAAGTGAAACTTCTTTAGCGGCAGTTGGTTGGTTGGGAGTAAATTGTCAAATTCAATGGGAATAATGCACATGGAAGTAGTTCTCAGCGGTTTAGCGGTTTGAGAATAAAAACAAAAACAAAGATGCCTAGAGGTACAGGCAAAAACGAAAATCAAAGTAAATTTAAACACTTTAAGGTGAAGGTGAAGAGGAATATGCAAAAATAAAGATAAATATGAAGAAAAGGATGAGGATTTAGATCGATATTGTTATCGATATAAAACTCGATATTGCTATCGATAAAATAATCGATATTGTTATCGATACTGTTATTGATTAAATAACCGCTATTGTAATCGATATAATAACCAATATAATAATCGATATTGTTATCGATACAATAATGGATATTGTTATCGGTATAATAATTGATTAATAATTGATTTTGTTATCTTTTTATTATTTTATATTGTTTTCGATATGTATAATAATTGATACTGATGATTGTTATATATCGATGAATAAATCGATTTTGTAATCGTTGTATTTTTTTATATGTTTATGGATATTGTTATCGGTATTTTTATTGCAACAGTTATCGACAGGGTTACCAATTTAATAATCGGAACATGGAATGCGATCACATTACATGACATCACATCACATTATATCACATGATATGATGAGACATCACATTATATTACATCACATAATATGATATCACATCGCACGATATCACGTGATATGACATCATATGATATGACATCACATTATACAGTATGACATCACATGACTTCACAGCACACGATATGACATCGTATGACATGACATCGCATTACATAACGTGGCATCACATGATATGACATCATATGGTATGACATCATATGACATGACATCACAGGATATGACAGCACATGACATGACATCCTATTTATGACGTAAAATCACGTCACATCTTATCACCGTCATCACATCTCATCTACGTGAATAGATAAAGAAAAGGATAAAAGCAAAGATATGAAAGATAAAAACAAAGATGAAGACCAAGGTAAATTTACCGATTTCAAAACCAAGAACACCGTTGGAAAGGTAATTCTGTAGATGAGGAGAGTTTTTATAGTTTCGAAATTGGTTTAAAATCGTTGTTTAAAAATTTCCATATTTGTGTATGGTTGTTTTTGCAACCTGTTCAATTTAAGCTCTTTCGCAGTTTTTACTTCGTATTTAAAATTAAACTTTGAAATAAAGATAAATATGAAGATGAAGAAACAAGTGATAACGATGAAGACAAAAAAAGAAGGCAAAAGTGAAGATAAAGACGAAAATGGAGATAAAGGCGAAAATGGAGACAATGAGAAATACATAAGAATTAGGGTAACTGAATTGAAATTTTCCATAAAAGTTACTGAAATTTATCGAATCATCGAAGTTTATAATTATCGAAATTTATCCATGCTTATTAAGTTATCACAACGTATCGAATTATTCAAATTGATCAATGTTTATTGAGTTGTCGAACTTTATAGACACAGAAACTTAGTTGTCGAAATTAACGATNATTTTGTTGAGTTATATGATTTTAGTGTTTTTGAAATTCCTCGAACTATCGATATGTATCAAATCATTAATATTTATCGATAAAGTGGAATGTATCGGGTCAATTCTAAGTCCTGCTGAAGTCCAAAGACCTTCTAAGATAAAAAAAATTTAGTTTCGTTTTAGTTCCAAGCAGATGTTCCGGTAAGTTAATTTGTATCGTATAAGTTTTGCTACGTGTTAAGTTAGAAACCCTCTCCAAGGCTCCTCAAAACTAGAAAAACTGTCGAATTCCGACAGTAACTGGCACTCTAGTCTAAATAAAAGCTTTGACTATTTTATTTTATTTATTTTAGTGCAAATGTTAGATAATGGGCGGCCCCTGTGGTTAGCAGTGCGCGCTACCATTCCGCAGAGCCTGGGTTCAAGCCCAGCAGTGTTGCCAAGTTTTGAATTAGAAAATTTTATTGTAGGTATGGCGATTCAAATGAATAGAAATCAATGTTTCTTGCTCGGCGGTCAAATTTATTCTGTTTTCTATGAATTCAAATATTTTCGTCCAAGCAACGCGGCGTAAACATTTTTGTTCTTATTTTATAATTTGCAGCTGTATCCAGCGTTGCCGTTATGCTTAGATTTAAGCAGTTTAAATATTAAATTTTTCTTCGCTTCGCTTAATTTTTTCTACAATTGCTATCAAGCGAAAATAAAAACAAAAACTGAAGTTTCATGCCTACTCTTCAAATCTCACCCGATTTCGATTGTTTTTTTAAAGGTTCGTTATTAATTTAAATGTAAGGATATGCTGCTGCTTCTTTGAATAGCCATAAAAAATATAACAAATTCAGTCCAAACTAAAGGTAGATTTCTGGTACCTTTAACTTGGCCGTTTTTTCTGATAACAGTCGCCATTCAGCAGGCAATGGAAAATTAACGGATGTAGTTTTGGCATGATTGAAAGTGATGCCGCATATTTTGTTGGCATACATATGCTCTCTCGGTTATTATTGTCATTGTGCCATAATTTTGTTTCCATATTTGTAAAGTTTCTTACAAAACATACGATTGCTATAACTTTTGTTTCCATTTATTTAAGATCTACAGATTTGGTGTCTTCAAATTAAAAATAAAACACCAAAAAAACGCACCAAGCACCAAAGTCAAAATATTTCGCGTTTTAAATAAAGAAAAGCACTAATTTAGCGCGAAAAGCACCAAGTGGGCAACAGCTTCCGACCAATATAAAAAAAATAATAAATTAAAAAATGTACATATCGTCACCTGAAATGCAAAAAGACGTAATAACATCCTAAACGAAATAGAAAAAGTCGTGACTAATATTTTAATTTTTTTTCATAAAATGATGCGAGGGGTTGTAATTCGATGAAATCCATCATATAAATCAAAAAGTGAATTTTGATTTTTTTATTAGTTATGACTTTTTTCATTTCGACGATGATGTTTGTTACGTCTTTTTGCATTTCAGGTGACGATATGTACATATTTCTGCCATGACAAACAGCTTTTTTTTTAAATATAATAATCGTTAGCAGTCGGCGTAAAACTGTAGGTTCCTCCCCCTGTGTGACAACACCAAGGGTGGTGTGCGGTGGTGTCGGACGAGAAGCTCAGACAAACACTAACACTGCAAACCTTTGAAATTTTATGACGAATGTAGTGAAGTTTCACTCTCGGAAATGTAGTGAAGTTTCACTCTATGGAACAACAAATTTATTTTCACCGGTAAGATTAGAAAACGAAAACACTTTAAGGTGAGGAACTATTTATCTGCCCTGCTAGTAAAGGCAAGTAACATGAGAAAACGGCCCTTATAATATTAGAACCAAATCAACTGTACTTATGGGAAACACATGTATTAACACTATATTCACTTGTTTCTTCGTTATTGATTTTGATAAGCGTCCTGACCGATAGGTATCGGCAGTACTGCAGTATCGGGAACATGGATCGGAAACCCGGCCTTACCGACCTTCATCAACAGCCTGACCGCAGCGCGGAGCGGAAAGTAGGTCTTTCCGCCCGCCGCACACAAAAGTAGACTGAAGACTAGGCCTCGCCAGCTACCAAACCTGCTATTTTATGTTATTATTATTATTATTATTATTATTATTATTATTATTATTATTATTATTATAAATTAATATGTATAATTATTCTATTCTCTAATATATCACAAATACTTAAATATCTAAATGTTCTATTCTCATTTGTATGTAAGAAAACATTTTTCTGTAGACCAAATAAATAAATAAATAACTGGCGAGGAAAACAAGAAGCTTACCGGGAAGGTTACGTCTTCTTTGGCTACGGCGTAGTGCAGATTCAAATTCTTGATTAGCATCCGGAATACTATCCTCAAAGCAATCCTCGTCTTCTTCACTTGTGTTATGATTCTTATCATTTCGGTGCATTAATAACATTGTCATGATTTCGATTTTCTGCCTCACTTTCTCTCACGACAACAACATCACCATCCTAAAGACCTTTAAAGGAAATGGATAATGTTTATTTAATGTATCTGAAAAGTGTCGATATTCTGCACTCGGAACTCGTATCGTCCTATAACTAGGTACTAACTATACTATATACATATTTATGTACACTGATTTGTGATGCAAATTCGTTTTCATTTACTACAGTAAAATATTACACTTCGGCAACAAATATAAAATTTGCTAATATTCCGATTTAGTGATATACATGCAAGATCGTGCCACCAAAATTGTGATTAACTTTAATAACAACCAAATTTGCAAAAACTAAATTTATAAGCATAAAAATCTTAAGGTGATGTTATGGGATAATTTAAATTTTGAAAATGTATTTTATCAGCCAAACAAAAGCATGAAACCTTGGACGGCTTTGATAATACATATCTACTGTAGTATGTATGTATATATTTATGAACATAAGTACTTAGTTAATACATATGTACGTAGATACATATGTACATATACGCAAGTATGTATACTGGAAACATAAATATGTTAAGCTTGCGTAAAAGTGGTCTACGCATATTGAGATCTTGTGTTTTGAATTTTAACATATTTCGCGGCAGAATTTTCATCAAGTTTAATGACAGTACCGCCCCCAAAATCGGCCATTTTAAAAGGAATATGAAACTAAAAAAAAAGTAAAACTATTAAGTACAACAAAAAAGCCCGATTATGACGGTAGCAATCAGAAGTAATGAGCTACAACAATAATTCATCGATTGGTTACGTGCACCTAATCATCATCGAATACTTTTTGGGATCAGGTTTCGCCGACCTTTTCGCTTGTACCGGCAAAGATTACAAAAAATGTTAAACAAAAACGAAACGAAACGAAAAAACTAAAGGTATTGAACGCAAAAACGATCAATTAGTGAATATTAACTCTGGTCTTAAGCAATAAAGCGGAACTTGTAACGAACGAAATTGTTATGAAAGTACAAGAAACGTTTACTTTTCCGCGACTTGCCGACTTTGGATGTTGTTATCACGATTGTTGATGAAGCGATAGCGATTGCACGAAATTTGTAAAAAACGAAAAAATGAAATCTAGGTCTGAATTGAAAATCGAATGAAGAAAGAAAGTAGTGAAACAAATTTATCAACTTATTCTTTTTGACTTTTGATTCCCACAGGGATAATATAATGCAATAACAGGCACCAGCCAAATGTTGGCAACATGCAGCAACTTAGCAACATTCGTCAGTGCAGCAGCAGACTACGCGACTACATATGTACATATGTATGTATGTACTTATGTTTACTCAGCAGCGAAACTACAGGCTGATTTTCACTACGTCAAATTCAATGGCATTTGTCGTCAAATTTACTTTACACATTACATTTACTTTAAAAGTGATACGTGTTTGTGCAAATTTTCGGAAAATACTTAATTTTTTCGCTAATTTCGCGAGATACTTAAATTTTATTTTACAAATAAAAAATATATTCGTATGTTTGCAGTGGCAGCTTTTAAAATTGTATCAAAAATATTAAACGTTTTGAGATCAAATAAGCTTAAAGAAAAATACTTTAAACGAACTATGTATAATAAGCTTCATTTTTAATTTGCTTTGCATTGCCTCATACATAGCTCTACACCCAGAAAAAATTCAACTAAATATATTTATCTCAACACCTGATTTAGTTATAGTTACATTATTTGGTTATAGTTACCAAATCATGTGTTGAGAGAAATATTTGTAGCTGCCTTTTTTCTGGGTGTACGGCTGCAATTTTAAAATAGCTCTAATTAAAAGGGAAATAGACTTTCATTAAAAACTATTGAGAACATATCAGCGCGTATTTATAGTCAAAATAAAGCCGACACTGAAGGTAGTTTCATCTTTTTGACATACATATGTTTTTGTATGAATGTGCATTACATGATTTTTTGGTTATTGACAATAATAAAAAGCAAAGGTATGAAGCCAAATAGCATTTTTTTAAGTTTTTTCCAACTTGATACTTTGCTACTTAAAAAAAAAATGTGATACATTTGATCCATTTTTTGTTTTTTTTACGATACATTTTTTCATGATGTCGCGGCAACACTGATGACTACTCCATGAACTCCAGAATCGACTCGACTGTACGATTAAAATTAAAATTTTCTCAATACAAAAATTACGGCCGCTGTGCTGTAGTCAATAAAAATATAAAAAAAACTGGTTTTTCTTAACAGCGGTCGCTCTTCGGCGGTCGGCAAACCTCCGTGTCCGCTTTAAATGAGTAATTCGAGAAAAACGCGTTAAAGATTTGGATTGTAATGTTAACCTTATGGGGAAACCAAAATATTTTAATCAATAACTTTTTAAATAGCCTAGGTAACGAGATGGAAGTTTCACACACATGGAATAGTAGTTGCAGAAAACAGTAGCATATATAACTCAATTCTTTCTTAAGTCGACTTAGGCGGTTATTGCTTATGACCGCAGATATATTGGGGTGATCCAAAATAACCAACCTAACGAATATATGGCCTTAAAGTTACCCATTTACTGAGAAGGAAATTCTCCCATTTGGAAAAATGTTTATACCCTATACTACCCTCAAGTTGGTTTTCTTAGAGACGATGAAGAGTGTTAAATATGTTAATGATATTGCAGAACGAGGTATAGCGTTAATACAAAATTATAATCGAACTTTGACGGAAGACGAAGAACTAAAGCAATTTCCTTTGCAAGCAATACAATTAAATCGCCAGCAACATCGTAATTACAACAAACTGAATTTTATTGAAAATTAAAAAGAATACCAGTGTATAAAAATTCAATAAAAATTAATAAAAGGATTAGAACTCTCTTTTCTCTGACAATTCAAGTTTATATTCAACATTTTCTACACATTCATTCAGCATGAATATTTCCAATCATAAAGCCTTAAAACTATGCGCCATTGTTTTGACGGCGAAATAGGACGCATTGATGAAAAAGGCGCGTAAACCTAGTTGACGGCGAAGAAAGGCGCTTAAACATAGATTTATACCTAGCCAAGGACTTACGCTTCAGCATTATTCCCCAAAAACTATTTGGGGAATGTACATACTATTATACCCGCAAACATAGTTGACCGCGAAAATAAGTTTACGCGCCTTTCTTCGCCGTTGACTAGGTTTAGACGCCTTTCTTCGCTGAAGTTTTTTTATGCGTCTTTTTTGGCGGTCAAAGTTTGAGCTGCGCCTTTATTCGTGTCCAATGACGACAAATATTTCTGCTTTTTGCAAACTTCATAGCCCTATAGCTTTTTGAGTCAAGACAATCAACTTTGACGCCATTTTTTAGAGAATTTAATGCCCTACAAGAATACGCCAAGAAAAAACATTTATCCGAAACGGTTCAATAGTTATAACATTTTTAATGAAAACCAATTTTTTTACATGTTATTTAATGGAGACGGCCAGTTAGGTTTGTTATTTTGGACCACCCTTATATATTACAATAGGTTTCTCGGATACGGCTTTAGTGATTTTGATGCAATTTTGTATTCAGATAACGTTTTGCATTTTAAGGTTTTCTGTATTGTTGTTATCTTCGAAAATATTTGTTTAGGGTTGCCGCATATTTTCAGTTAGTTGCAAACAAAACAAAACATCATAATATGGGTACCAAATGGAAAGTATTTAAAAAACCCAATTTAGAAATATTTATAAAAAAAGGAACAGTCCAGCGCGCCTTCGTCTTGGTCTGCAACGTAGTATACGTGGTATGGTTAAGAGCATATCCAAATCAAAAACGAAAGCACACACTGAGAAAAATATATCGATAACAAAAGCGATAGTAATATCGATAACAAAATCGATAAAAAATCGATAAAAATATCGATATCCGAATCGATAATAATATCGATAACAAAATCGATAAAAATATCGATAACAAAATCGATAACAAATCAACAGAAATATCGACATCAAAAGCGAAAACAATATCGATAGCAAAATCGATAAAAGTACCGATAATAAAACCGATAAACCGATCGATAACGAAACTGATAAAAATATCGATAACAACATCGATAACAAAATCGATAACGAAATCGATAAAAATATCGATAATAAAATCAACAACAACGTCGAAAACAAAATCGATAACAAAATCAATCAAAATATCGATAACAAAGTCGATAAAAAATATGGGTAACAAAATCGATAAAAATATCAATCATTATATCGATAAGTTTCAAAAATATCGGTAGAAAAATCAATAACAACATCGATAAAAATTTCGTTAACAAAATCGATAAAAATATCGATAAGTCCCGAGAATCCCGAAAAGCTCTAAAATCCCGAAATAGTTCTCGGATTGAGTCTCTGTGCCTCTATCTACATGTATCTTTTCTCTACAACTACCTATATTTTTTATTTTTCAAAAAAAAACTGTGCAACAGTTGTTATTTTACTCCCTGTATAAAATATTAATAGCTGGAAAAAGGAATACAAAAGAAGTACAAAACTAAAAAAGGAGTACATTTCCAGTTATTTTTATGGGAGTACAAGGTAGTAAATTGCAATAAAAAGGAGTACGTTTACTCCCAAAAGCAGTACGTCTGGCAACCCTAGCTGTGATTTCTACCGCGCCTCAAAGCTTGCCGCTGCAAAAAATATGCCGCTACAATTCAATTTTTTAAATTTTTGTGTATTTTTCTAGCACTCAAAATCGAATTTTTTTTTGACACATTTCTCGGCGCACTTGAATTCTCAACAGTGATGAGCTAAGTTTTGTGACTCTGTTAGAATAGAGGGTTTAGTTTAAAAATTTATCTCTTACATAAATGAAAAAAAAAAATTAGATCAAACTAAGCATATACAACTTTTCCACGCCAAGTATGAATAAATTATCCAAAGGTCTAAAAAAGGTGTAGGAGCAATTTTAATTTATGTGGCCGAAGAAAGTATGTGGTAGCTAAATGTAGCCACCAAAGGGCTATAACGTCAACACTGTGTACCATGTTGATGAAAAGTAATGCAGCAGAAGCCCTCACCCCTTACCAAGGGCGTATCCGGGAAGCAGGGGGAAAAGGTTAATATACCACTTTAGAAATGTTTGAAATAATTTTTATTAAATGGTTTGCACACATACTAAATTATAAGAAACGCCCCGGATTATCAATAGACTTTTCCATAATGTTCTTCTCAATCACTTCGCGGTGTTCGTAAGTGTACAGAGACCTTCCTCTCCTATCCAATATTTAAACGTCACTTAAGTTTAATTTTGAATTGTTACTTAAATACCATTTAGCTTTCGTTGGGTTTCAGATCAACTTCATTTAAATATGCCAATGACTGGCAACACTGTTGCTTGTTCCTTGAAATTGTTGTTGCATTTGTTTGTTTGTGTACATTTTTTGCTGGACAGCTGATTGTTGTTTGGCAAGATTGATAAAACAACCCATCTATCAATAGTTGCGTTCCGTTATGGCCAGTATAGTGCTCTCAAGAAAACGGTAAAGAAAAAATTGCCATTATTTCGTGTATGTGTCATAGGAATTTTGACATCTGATACTTCACCAGCCTGTTGCCTCACACTTTCCTCAAGAAATAATGCAGTGGGTTGCCTTGTGCTCTTTTCTCACAAAACACTTTAGAAAACCGTAGTAGAAAGCGTAGCAAATTTCATTAGAACTGCGTACTAGCTCAAGAAAATTTTACAGAAGAAAATTTCTTAGCCATTTCTTGTACGTCCTTTTATATATATTTTATATATAGTTTTTTCTTGAGAGCTTTCAAGAAATTATAGGAGTTTGCCAGAAAGTATTCCCGTACTAGGTTCTCTGGCTTCTTTTGCTTTTCGACAGTTTTACAAGTTTTAACCCAGAAAATTTGGGGAACGCAACTAATCTTAGTTGTTTGGTACAAACACAAGGTTGCATATCTCATATTTAAATAGCCATTATTGGCCATTGAAGTGCAGATTGCATTGCTTGCATTGTTCAACTTTGCGTTCAACATTTACGTTCAACGCAGGGTCGCACGAAAAAAAGATAAATGACTAAGGTCCAGTTTAAACTTAGATTAAGTAAACTGAGTTTAAATTGAATAGCTGGCTGGCATTTGTTTGGCTGATCTTAGTTTAAACCAGCCAGATCGGGCGTTTAAACTTAGTTTAAAACAAGGCCGTGCACTGAAAAACTGGCCCTAAATGTTGGCTGGCGACCAACTTTGCTGAAAGCGATTAGTTTAAAGACCGTTCCACCTAAGGTTTAATGCAAAGTTGAACAATGCAAACGCCTTTTTATGATGAATATTTTGATATTTTCGAAGTGAAACTTCTTAGGCGGCGGTATGGCAAAAATGGAGAGTGAAATTTTTAAAACTGAAAACGTTACATGAGTGAGTAGGGTGCCAGATTTTGAAACGGAGAAAGGAGTACATTTATATTTTCGATAAAAAAAAGCAGTACATGACAGAAAATGAGTACAATTTTTTTTTAATTTTTTGTGCAATTTATTGTTCTAAATTACCATTAATTAGGTACAAACAAACAAAGATATCTTAGAAATCTTTTTCAAAGCAACAATAAATGTGAAAAATAAATAACTATATGGGTTGGCTTTCTAATAGGGACGATTGTTAACGAGATGGTGATCGAAGGGGTAGTGGACGTGGCACCTCTTCCGACCTTTTTGGAGAGGGCATGAACCGCCATTGACAAAAATGTTACTCCCGACCACCTAGGGCCCCTACGGGACGCCTTAGAAAAATTGCCAAAAGTCACAATTTTCACTTGCGACCACAGTATTTTTGCGTAGAATGAATGTAAGACCATTTTTATACCCGAGCGCATTTGTGCACAAGGGTATTATAACTTTGTTCACATAACGGTTGTTTGTAACAGGCAAAACGAATCGAGATAGATATAGACAAATGTATACATAAATGATCAGAATGAAAATTTTTGAAATCGGACAATAACCACGCCTACCTCCCATATAACGGTAATTTGGAGAAATACGAATTCTTCGATAAATCAATATATATTCACGCTAATTTACTCAAAATTAATGCTTGCAACAATTCTTTACCAAGAAATACGTTTATGATAAAATTTTGCGCCGGGTATTTAATGTTCGGCTCCGCCCGAACTTAGACTTTCTTACTTGTTTTTTGTTAACTTTGTAAATATTTTACTTGAATTTTATTAATTCGTTTTAAAATTTTAATCCTGATTTGTATTTGCCAGCTTTGGGAGATAAGTACATGCGGCACGAACCTCTTTTTCAGGTGTATTTTTTCTTAGATTTTGTATAAAAAAAAAGAAAAAAAACCTGTATAGGGTTGGTCGAATGAATGCCCTCCTAGTCACCAGTTTCTAGCCTTTTCGATTGCTGAGTATGAGGCCTTATGTTGGACAAAAGACGGAGTGTAAAGGACCCAAATGTTGGAAATTAGATTATGGTTACAGAAGATACGTAATAAAGTAACCGACGAAGACTTGCGCTTTTCCCAAAGTGTTTACCGCCGGTAAACCCAAATGAAGGTTAAAATTTAAAAACAAATTAATAAAATTGAAGTCAATCCAAAAATATGGATTTTCTGGCAAGTTGTACAACTTATCGCTACATGAATGGCCATGTTGTACAAACTCATTTAATTTGCGTTTATTTGTTTATTTGAGCCAACGTTTGGGGCTTGCATTAAGTCAAAAGGATGTGTTTGTTGTAATTCATTCTGTCATTTACTACCATTATGCGTAGGCCAATTCATGAAACCATTTCATGCGCTTGAGTAGAAACTGAATGAATGAACACCAATTCATGATTACAATTAATGCGAAATAAAGTTTATGCACTTAGTTTTTATTCAGGTCGATTTTGTGAATTGGACCACGCATACATGTGATACTCAGGGTGTCCAGATTGTTAAAAAAAAACGCAAATCCTGAAAAAAAATCGCCAAAAATCGCCAATTTTTTTAAATAAAATTCATGAAATCAATTTAACAAATCTTTTATTTTAAAATTGAGATCTTGTTATAATATAGTTTTAAAACCAAAACCGAATATAGTACCTTCAGAGGGTAATAATAAATAACACAAATCATTTATATATTAGTAATGTACAAACGATTTTCTTAAAAAATACGCAGACTTTTTAAAAATATTGGTTTCAACACATTTTGCAACAGGACTGCGCAATTATTAAATTTATTATAACTCATATTAATTGATTAATCGCACAATCCGCTTTTAAGAGCTCGACGCTAAAAATTAAATAAAAACCTATAATAAGGCGAGATCAGCTATTTCTACATTTTTTTCAAAATCACCTATAGGGCCAGTTTTTCAGTGCACGGCCGTGGTTTAAACTAAGTTTAAACGCCCGATCTGGCTGGTTTAAACTAAGATCAGCCAATCAAATGCCAGCCAGCTGTTCAATTTAAACTCAGTTTACTTAATCTAAGTTTAAACTGGCACTGAAAAACTGGCCCATATTGTATGAATCATTTACATTTCAGTTGTTCTCATATATTGAGCTATTCAACCTTGATAACATTCTTTTGATATTAGAAACGTTTTGCAGCAGAAACTATTAGCCTTCATATAACACTTTATTCGAACTTTTGAATTAACGCTTTCCAACCTCATCCTATTTCGAATCTTACTTTTTGTTGAATTAATTGCGGAAAAAACGCGCTCAACAAAAGCATATGAGTGCGGTAAGGATCATAATATGAAGGCTACTTTACTCATATTTCCAAACTTTTCATTGCCTGTTGCGGTTTTCACTCCGTAAGTAATTATCCAAAATTCTTCAGAGTCGGATGGAATGGTTCCCAAAAAAGGTAATCCATGGGAAAGCTAAAAGATTTAAATAATTAGTTTAGGCTGATTTTCTTTCTTTCAAAGTTAAATAGTGAATTGGCAGGTCCCTGAAACTCGCGCTCTTGTGATTCACACACTTTTCTGGTGACAAAATTAAAGCTTTTTTAAAAGTATTTAATTGACTAGGTAATCGCTTCAAAAGCTCTTTGATTAGGGTGATTAAATATTTTTGACAGTCTTTTTGATATGCTTTTTAAGTCAAGTTATCAAGCAGTTCATTAACCTCTTCTGTAAAATTATCGTGGAAAATTAAGTTTTGTAAATTTTTTTAAATGGAAAATATGTATTTGATGGGAAAAAATCGCCAAAAATCGCCAATGGCGGTTTCCTAAATTTTTACACGCAAATATCAAAAAAAAAAAAAAAAAAGCCAAACTGGCGCAAAATCGCGAAATCTGGACACTCTGGGGATACTTATGCTTTNATCGCCAAAAATCGCCAATGGCGGTTTCCTAAATTTTTACACGCAAATATCAAAAAAAAAAAAAAAATAGCCAAACTGGCGCAAAATCGCGAAATCTGGACACTCTGGTGATACTTATGCTTTTAATTTTATGTTTTTATACTCCTGCTACCACATGAATATATGAATTCGTGATAAGAATATATGAATTCGCCTTGGAAGATAGAAAGCGAGTAAGAATAAATGCCGAGCAAAGGAATTTGTCTTCTTTCAACTTAAATAAATGCATTTTACAAACAAAAGTGCGTACGTTACTTAGTACCTTGGTAATGGCGAATTCGTAAGGATCTATTTATTGATTGCATTATAAGCATTTTCATTTATTTGTTAAACATAGAATTACTTCCATTACAACCCGGTTCTATGGATGCTAGGAGCGCGAATTCATATAAGGTGGTGTTACCGGAAAATGAATATATAAATTTTATGTATATCAGAAAATTAATAAGATGAAATGAAATTATTGCTTGATTTCTAACCAAACCTACGTACATATGTAACTCAATCGCCTAATGGTTTGCCGAACCATAAACATATGTTTACACATCCAATTTCGTGAGTAGGTACCTGGTATTCACACCTTTTTAAGAAGTTTCAATTCTATCATGTGTACGGTGTTACACACGCATTTTTTTTTTATATATATTTGGACATTTTTAGCAGAGTGGCCGCTGTGGTATAGTGGTAAGCAGTGCGACTCCGGAGGGCCTGGGTTGAAGCCCTAGTCAAAGCAACATCGCAAAAAATATATAAAAAAGGTTTTTTCTTAACAACGGTCGCCCCTCGGCAGGCAATGGCAAACCGCCGAATGTATTTCTGCCATGAAAAACAGCTTCTCATAAAAATACAACCACCCTTCGGACTCGGCGTAAAACTGTAGGTCCCTCCCCTTTGTGTGACAACATCTGGGCGCACGCCACAAATCGGATGAGAAACTCGGCCAAACACTAACATATGTTTGTGTAATCGCCATTCTATTATTATTATTATTAAGATCAACTTTTAAATTTACAATTGAGTAATAAAGCAAAAAAGTGTACATAGCTCATAGTCACTCAGTAACTAGTGTTCTATCGATGGTGTTTACTTAATTTGACCAACTATTTCATAGCTCAAAGAAGTACAGAAACTGAAAACCAAAAATAGTATGAAAGTAATGAGAAAATGGTAAAAGCTGAATATAAAAAAACGTTAACAGTGTACACATTCAACAAATAAATTTTATTAATTAAAAATCTATACTCTTTAGTATTCTAAGACAAGGCGCTTATTCCCAGCAATCTACTAATCGTACAGAGACAAGTCATGTATCAAATTAAAGTGCTCGATCTGAAGGTTGGCGCGAAAATTTCAGATATAAAAATCATTAGACCACTTTTGAAGTATTTCCATGGAAAAATCTTTTACATTGAAAAAAGCATTGCTACGTTCATTTGAATAGGCAGGAACTGCGAGCGCTCTGAATATGGAGTAAAAAAGGATGCTCACAGCAATACCTTGAAAGAGCGTTGTCAGAGCACTTCGAATATGGCGTGAGAAGGAATTCAAAGAGTTTTTTCTTTCTGTTATCTTTTATTTATTCTGTGAATTAAAAAAGAAATTTTCAATCAAGAAGAAACTGTTTGTCGTTTCCGAATGTTCCTGAAAAGTTACCTCGCAAAAAAAATCTGTTGACGTTATGGCAGTTTTAAATGCATTAAGAGATAAACAATAATGCATAGTTACTTTCGTCTAACTTTAGGACTTTTCTGATGTTTTAAATAAAAAATATGCTGGAACTGGTAAAAAATTCCATAGGCAAACCTAAAGGGAACGTACGTGATACAAAATATTTATTGATTTACTTCAGGATTTTTCCATTGTTATGTTTTTTACAGAATAATATGTAAATCATTTTTTAATTTAGCGTTTTTTTTACTAAAGATGAAAACAACTTTAATACTTATTAATTATAAATAAACTTAAGAACATTTGAATAACTGTAAAACCCCCTTTTCGGTCTATTATCGGACTCCGCTGGTACGCTGGGAACAATGTTTTTGAACAATTTAATTTTTTATACCCGAGCGCACTTGTGCACAAGGGTATTATAACTTTGTTCACATAACGGTTGTTTGTAACAGGCAAAACGAATCGAGATAGATATAGACAAATGTATACATAAATGATCAGAATGAAAAGAGAAATCGATTAAGCGGTGACTGTCTGTCCGTCCGTCCGTCCGTC
>NW_016157429.1:151901-177382 GCF_001687245.7 Rhagoletis zephyria | reverse complement strand
CAATAACCACGCCCACATCCCATATAACGGTAATTTAGAGAAATACGAAATCTTCGATAAGTCAGTAATTATTGAAGCTAATTTATTCAAAATTGATGCTTGCAACAATTCTTTACCAAGAAATACGTTTATGATAAAATTTTGAAAAATGGGCGTGGCACCTCCTACTTATGATCACATATATGTATATCGGTAACCGTTCTACCAATTTGTACCAAACTGGGTGTGGTTATTGTGCTTGCCACATTGATTATTATTGAATTCGGACTAAAATTACGGCCGCTTTTCATATGAAAGTAAATTTCAGAAATGCTTGAAACTTCAATATTTCGAAATTTAAGGACGCTAATTTACTCAAAATGGATACACCCCGTTTTACCATGTAGCGGTAGCTTTCGGAAAGGTGAAAAACATATATTTAATACTTGCGCCGGGTATTTAATGTTCGGCTCAGCCCGAACTTAGACTTTCTTACTTGTTTATTTTCAGTTTTACATATGTATATGATTTTAAAATGCTGGAAAACTTAAAAAAATCATTTTCGACGAACTGTTTTAAAAACGATGAGATTGTTTCAAACTTCTTTTGCGAGTTAGAGAAGGTTGAGAACTCTCCCGACTCTAAAATTAAGATAAGTAAAATAAGAGTGTATTTTTCGAGATGTAAATTAAGTCGACTGGGTTTTTCAACCTGGTGTAAGTAATCAAACCCACTTGAAGGATTAAGCAATTTTGTGTCCAATAAATAAGCAAAAATGTTTACTATGGCATCGATACTGTCGATTCAGAATATCCACAGGAGCAATTAAGATTCGCCACAGAATTTTTAAACTCTCCAACACCTTTTAATTTTTCTTGATTGAGTAGCCATTTATAATGAAATTGGTCATCTAGAGAAGTGAAAGGGCCATTCACATACAACTTTCCTCGCTTTGCTTGACAGTTCAAACTTTGACAACAAAGCGTGAAACGCAGAAGGTATGCTACAATAAACGCTTTGACAGCTTTTGCGTTCTCCCTTTCCTCCATATATTTTCTCTGTAAAATAGATAACAATATAATAATATGCATTAATAATAGCACTAAAAGTTCCTATTTACCCTATTTTTGTCATTAAATGCAAATGCAAGCGCACGAGAAAAGATACATGTAGACAGCTGATTGCCAAAGCGGGCAAAAGTTGAGAGTTGCCCAAGATTTTTCTTTGTTTTGCTTCAAACGCTTTTTTTGTGAGCATATTCATGCATATTCCTACATCGATCTTATATGTCAAAGCAAAGAACTATCAAGCAAAGCGAAGAAAGTTGTATGTGAATCAGCCTGAAGAGGTTCAAAGTCATAATTTAATTTAATTTAATTAATTTTAATTTATGTGTTGATCTAATAGTTCCTTTCTTAATTGAGATGACTGGCTTTTTGTAATTTTTCGAAACAGTTAATGAATTTTCAACTTAAAAGGAGGTACCAAGGCATAGCAAACAGGTATTGGAGCAAAAACAACATTTCTGTGTTTTTTGTTGGTGCTTGTCTTATCTAAAAACTGTTCTGATTTTGAGTAAATATTAAAAATTAAATTTGGGGGAAAAAATGGTGTGATTTTCTTTCTTAGAAAATTTTGTTTGCTTCTCGAAGCATTGATGGATATGCAAGGACCAGTAATCAGCGTTTGTGCTGCGGAGTTTGTGTGCGGAGTGACCCAAACGTTGCTTTGCAATCGTTTGTTTTGTATGGGAAAAGTTTTCACATGCAAACAGATTTTGACAATTTATATATGTTGTGAGAAGAAATTAAAAATACATACTTGACATTTTAGAGACCAAATAATTTGAAAAAAATCAAATCAGCTTCTCTATTGATACTACCTGTTCAATATGCCTTGGGTAGTACAAAAGATTGCAAAGAAGTACATTTGACTGTACTTCGAAGTACGAAGTACAACGGCTCAAAAAGAAGTACTGTACTTCGGAAATAAGTACGGTTGGTCACATTATGTATACTCTACCTATCGATAGTTGCTATAGTGATAGTGCTAAATATTCGATACAATTGATACTATCGAAAGATTTCTTACTTATGCTGAGATTTCACTTAATGCCCAGTTTCACCAATCATTTGTGAAATTTATCAAACTTAAAATTTAAAATAGCAACATTTTCTAAAAAAATGTGTAATTTCAAATTTATGTTTGATAAATTTAGAATTTATTGGTGAAAAATCTGAGCATGACATTTTGTAAATGGGAAAATTTGATTATACATTTTATGACTAATAAGGTCAAGAAAGATTATTTGTACAAGCAAATGTGTTAAACAAAACGATACCGTGTATTTCAATAAGATATTTTACGAAAAAACAAGAAGAATATGTTTACAAACAATAGAGTTCACTACGTACGACTGTAAAAATTGGTTTAAAACCAAAAGAGCTTACTTTTTTAAGAAAATATAAAGTCAGCTTTGTGTTAGGTATAGATGTTGGAATACTATTAAAATTTTTCAAATATTCAAAATTTAATTTTTATTTACAAACAAAATCTTGTCAACGTTAACTTCTTTAAGGTTGGCTATGCGGTCGGAAATAAGGTACCCTGCCTTACTAAACATCCTTTCCGATTCTGTAGATGATACTGGGACACATAGACACCGTCTTGCACAAACCTTTAGTGCATCCGAATCGGTTGAATTGATCTGCAGATATTGAATATAAGAAGTTGCTTTATACACACATATGTACATATGTTTATAAAGTTATTAATTACCTTCCAGAAGAGCAATGGGTCAACATCCTGCGGGGAGTTAGGGCTTTCAAAGTAGCGGCGTAGGGAAATGATCGCATCAGTAGTACTAGATTGCCTTTTCAGTGCTATTTTTGTTTCAACAAAATTTAAAAACGAGTTCTGCGACCCGGTTTCAACAGTTGATGGTGTTGGTATTTCTGGTGTGCGGCTCGAAGTCGACAGTGTCGGCATGGAAAGCAGTTCACTTTGAAGGAGATTAGTAGCTGCGTGTGCATTTCCGACCGACCTATACCCTTCTTTCTTGAATCTTGCATCCATTAATGTCGCGAGTTTTGGCACACTTCGGTTCTCATAATGCGAAGTTCGTACTTTTAATCGGTCTATTAAGAACGTACAGATATCTTCGCATTCTTTATTTTTCAATGTACCTTTAACATTTGGTAACTTTCGGTATATACCGCACGGCGTACGCAATAGGTATGATTAAAGATATGGTTACAGATGTACCAGCTGAGGGTTGGACTGTAGTATCATCAAAAGGAGAAAATATCATACTCAAGTCTTCCAATATCATAAAATCGTCAGCTGTGAGTGGATATTGAGCTCTGGGTGTATTTAAATGTACCATGGTGAGTGCTTCTCTTGTTAACAGAACCATTTACCATCCTATAAGCGCCATTACAGCGTGTTGGCATCTCTTGTACTAGACTATAAGGAGTTTCTAAGTTTTGTGCCGCCTTGAATTTTGCATACGCAGTTGAGCTGCTTATAAAAACCCAACAATACGTTTGCATTTAGTTAAAATCGCGCTTTATGCGTGCTTTATGTGAAATAAAACAAACGGCAATAACGCACAATTTGCTTTATTTCAATGAGCTTTGCTTTATTTCCAACCTTTGTTGTTGTCTTATTTCCCATTGCTTATTTTTACCATCTATTATTTACTATTTGTATCAAAAACAGTTTACTGACAGGAGGAAAAAGAACTTTGTTTATTCTAAAAATACAATTAAACAAAAAATTTGATATAATTCCTATGAAGAAAGCAATACATATTCACAAAATATTTTTACTTATGAAAAGTCTAACAAAATATAGGAAAAAGGTCGTCTTCACTAACTGCTCATCAAATGGGGCGCTTTTGTATGAATTTTATCTGCAGGCTTTTTAATATGTTGAAAACATTGCTCGAAAACCTTAAAATGTTTGCATGGAACCATGGCGTAATAAACAGGTGAAGGAATAAAACAGCTTTCTCNCCACCATGGGTGGTGTGCATGCAATAACACCACACGCAATAATTCCCATTACTTGGACTTTAAAAAGCAGTTTCAGAAGTGAACTAGTGTAATTTTATTATTATTCTTTTTACTGTTATAATGACAGCAGTGCATAATTGCAAAAGGAGGGGAGGCAGCGGGGGACGCGAGCTCGACGTCGAACGCGCCCGGCGCGGTAATTCGTAGTACCAGACCCCAGCATAGAGCTGTAGAACTATCGATAGTGTTCCCGCTCGATGGTTTCGATAGTTTAAGTTTTGCACCATCGATAGTGTCGATAGTCTCGTTTCGATTTCAATGGATAATTAAGTTTAGAGTTGCACTTGTATATGAACTTTTTTTCGCTTTATTTACATACTTGCATTCACATGTATCTAAACGAAAAAACCTTTGCGCCAATAAATTATAAATTTAATTATTTACCTTATCTCAGACCTCCTGCCTCAAAACCGATGTCAAATTTGGTTATGACATAGCCACGTTTTAATCAATTTTGGCTTTTTTTTTTTGTTTATTTCATATTTATTATTTTTCATAAAAATATTGATCATATTATTTATATCAATCTCCATATAAATAACATTTCGAACATTGTGCAAAAATTACAAAATGAGAAGGAGAGAAAATTGGAGAAGAAATCGATAGTAACAACCTAAAAACAACACAATCGATGGTATCGACTAAAATTGAAATCGGACTAAAATTGAGGCCGCTTTTCATGTAACGGTAAATTTCAGAAATGCTTGAAACTCCAATATTTCGAAATTAAGGAGGCTAGTTCACTCAAAATTTATACACCCCGGCTTACCATGTAGCGGTAGCTTTCGGAGAGGTGGAAAAATATATTTAATACTTGCGCCGGATATTTAATGTTTGGCTCCGCCCGAACTTAGACTTTCTTACTTGTTTATTTTGCAAGTTGAACCTTCAACTAAAGAATTACCGACTTACTTTATGTATATACAGTGTATACAGTGTATATTATACACACACCAGCTATGCAATGCACTCTAAAAAATGTTTGTTTAAATTTGCGCATATTAAGATAGGTAGCCAGTTTCCTATCTTAATGAATGAAAATTTGCACACCGTGTTAATTGAATTAAACACTGCATGTTTACTTTTACTTATCATATTTGTGGCGTATAACAAATTCAAATTCGTTTTTTGAGTTCTAAATATTTATTGTTCACAATTTCACAGTTTACACATACAATGTTTAAAATTTGCTTTAAATTTTTTTTTTTAATTTACGCATATAAAGAGTTTCCTGTCCTAATGTTTGCAAAATNATTTTTTTTTTAATTTACGCATATAAAGCGTTTCCTGTCCTAATGTTTGCAAAACTAAACACTTTTACTTTTGCATACCAAATTTTGCACGTAGAGAAAAATTACACACAAAGTGTTTAAAATTGGGTAAACATGAGCACTTAACATTTATTATTTGTAAAAAATATGTTTTTACTAAAATGTTTGTACTTTTAAACATTTCATGTGTATATTTATATGTATATTTTAAACAACTCAAGTTCAAAATCATTTCTTGAACATCTTGTGCGTACATTTGCACAGATCCTGGATGAAAAATAAACACTTTTTAGTACACAAAAAATTATCAAAGGTGCAACAACGCCATAATGGCTTTATTTCACTTTCACAGTAAGAAATAACACCACACGCAAAAATATGGCTTTATTTCTCAATGTAAATGTAATGAATAGCAGACTGATACACGTTGGGGAACGCATTTTCTCTGCATCCAAAATTTGGAACACGGCTCACAGTGGTTCGGATCGCAAATCTAGCTGGACGAAACTATTTAAACAAATACTCATTGATGGATTTTTACAGAACTTCTTATCGGGGGGATTTTTGGATTGCTGATTACGAATCTGAAGTCATTTACCAAAAATTCAAAATGGCGGATCCAATATGGCTGATGAAAAATTTAAAGAATAGGTAGATTTCTTTGAAACTGTGTATCCGTAGATTTTCTTGGTCGCCGATCTCGAATCTTAAGCCAATTATCAAAAATGCAAAATAGCGGATTCAATATGGTGGACTAAAAATAAAAAAAAGTGGTCGATTTCTTTGCATGGCAAACGAAATATTTAAAAAATCTTAACCCTTCATATATGAAAACTTTTGTTCACAGATTATACTTATAACGATTACAAATTTGTTAAAAGTTGAATATAAAACTAGTTATCTAAAGATTGTTTATGATTGTATATTTCGCTTTATATTTTCAGTTCACAAAAACAGTGACTTAGTACTTTTTGAAATAATTTAATAGAAAAGCTAATTCCTTAATAAAAATAGTCCTTGCCATAACTATGCGACACCCACACATTGACAAGTTTTGACTTATTATTTTATCTTCATTATTTTTCATGAAAATATAGTTAGTTCTTTAACAAAAACCGTATAAATCACAGTTTCAAGCTTTGTGGAATATTTTTAAAAAGGTTTCTTAAGGTTTCAATTTTAGTAAAAAGAGTGCATCTTTGAAGTACTTAAGACTTTTCTTTGATTTTTGGCTTTTTTTTTGTTGGAGGTGGTGCTCATATTCTCCATATAAAAAAAAATCATCGTATGGAAGGAAATGACTGGCCTCGTCAACAAAAAAAAATTGCCAAAAATCAACGGAAAGCCCTATACCTACGGTGACCATAAATATATTTTGAAAATACAGGACAATTTTTCAAAAAAATTACCTACATATAATTGCGTAGTATAAAAATAACAAAAATATACTACATATATACATTCCTCGTCATTTGAATAGCGCACCCTTTTTTTGATTTTCTACCATACAAAGTATGCTTGACAAAATTTTTATATGGAAGAATTTTCAGTAAAAATTTACTTATACTAATGTGGACACAAATTGCGTTATGACCTCTGAATCTATAGCGAAATAAGTGTAATTTTTGGTTTATAAAGGCAATTTGCAATTATGCAAATATTTGTAAGTGCGATTAGGAANGTTTCCTGTCCTAATGTTTGCAAAACTAAACACTTTTACTTTTGCATACCAAATTTTGCACGTAGAGAAAAATTACACACAAAGTGTTTAAAATTGGGTAAACATGAGCACTTAACATTTATTATTTGTAAAAAATATGTTTTTACTAAAATGTTTGTACTTTTAAACATTTCATGTGTATATTTATATGTATATTTTAAACAACTCAAGTTCAAAATCATTTCTTGAACATCTTGTGCGTACATTTGCACAGATCCTGGATGAAAAATAAACACTTTTTAGTACACAAAAAATTATCAAAGGTGCAACAACGCCATAATGGCTTTATTTCACTTTCACAGTAAGAAATAACACCACACGCAAAAATATGGCTTTATTTCTCAATGTAAATGTAATGAATAGCAGACTGATACACGTTGGGGAACGCATTTTCTCTGCATCCAAAATTTGGAACACGGCTCACAGTGGTTCGGATCGCAAATCTAGCTGGACGAAACTATTTAAACAAATACTCATTGATGGATTTTTACAGAACTTCTTATCGGGGGGATTTTTGGATTGCTGATTACGAATCTGAAGTCATTTACCAAAAATTCAAAATGGCGGATCCAATATGGCTGATGAAAAATTTAAAGAATAGGTAGATTTCTTTGAAACTGTGTATCCGTAGATTTTCTTGGTCGCCGATCTCGAATCTTAAGCCAATTATCAAAAATGCAAAATAGCGGATTCAATATGGTGGACTAAAAATAAAAAAAAGTGGTCGATTTCTTTGCATGGCAAACGAAATATTTAAAAAATCTTAACCCTTCATATATGAAAACTTTTGTTCACAGATTATACTTATAACGATTACAAATTTGTTAAAAGTTGAATATAAAACTAGTTATCTAAAGATTGTTTATGATTGTATATTTCGCTTTATATTTTCAGTTCACAAAAACAGTGACTTAGTACTTTTTGAAATAATTTAATAGAAAAGCTAATTCCTTAATAAAAATAGTCCTTGCCATAACTATGCGACACCCACACATTGACAAGTTTTGACTTATTATTTTATTATTATTTAATCTTCATTATTTTTCATGAAAATATAGTTAGTTCTTTAACAAAAACCGTATAAATCACAGTTTCAAGCTTTGTGGAATATTTTTAAAAAGGTTTCTTAAGGTTTCAATTTTAGTAAAAAGAGTGCATCTTTGAAGTACTTAAGACTTTTCTTTGATTTTTGGCTTTTTTTTTGTTGGAGGTGGTGCTCATATTCTCCATATAAAAAAAAATCATCGTATGGAAGGAAATGACTGGCCTCGTCAACAAAAAAAAATTGCCAAAAATCAACGGAAAGCCCTATACCTACGGTGACCATAAATATATTTTGAAAATACAGGACAATTTTTCAAAAAAATTACCTACATATAATTGCGTAGTATAAAAATAACAAAAATATACTACATATATACATTCCTCGTCATTTGAATAGCGCACCCTTTTTTTGATTTTCTACCATACAAAGTATGCTTGACAAAATTTTTATATGGAAGAATTTTCAGTAAAAATTTACTTATACTAATGTGGACACAAATTGCGTTATGACCTCTGAATCTATAGCGAAATAAGTGTAATTTTTGGTTTATAAAGGCAATTTGCAATTATGCAAATATTTGTAAGTGCGATTAGGAAACTTTTATGGTAAATTTCACTTTTTAAAATAGAGTTCTCAAATAGACGGCGTTGGCTTACCTTTTTTTTTGTTTCCATGTGTTTATTGCTTTAATTAATGCAATTTCTATTTAAATGTGTTGTCAGGAATGTATTCCAAGCACCATAAAGTATTTTAAAAACAAATAACATTTTGACTTTCATCGAGCTAGATCTGCTATTCGAACCACTATGTGACATCATCCAAAGTGCTTTATTTCTTAAATAGTCTAAAGTTAGAATGATTGCAATTGGCACAAGAGATCTTCTTAGGTCGCAGCGGGAGTTTACCCGACGTAATAATAATAAAGAGGAACATTTGTACAAGTCTGTACAGTAAAATCAATTGCTATTCGGAGTTATCGTATTTATTTTTTGTACTGGCGGTGTTATAGTTTTAATAAATGTTATGTTTTCGACATTTTTAACAAACGGCATTGAAACGAAAGGTTTATAGGTTTTAGTTGGTTTTGGTAGGAAAAAAATTTTTCCGTGGCAACACCGATATTAACAGCTTAACTATTTTCCATCCGATTTTAAAAACATAACAATTGTCGAAGTTAAGTAATTTAAACAAAAATGCGGTCTTGAACTTATATGTGTGTATGTACCGAAAGTTCAGATTTTTTAGCAGAGTAACAAGGAGTTCCTCAATATTTACTCAAATTTGATATATGCCATGGGTAATTAGCAACAAATTCGTTTTTCATAAAATTTTTGGAAAATGGGCTTCTACTTTTTCATATATGTACATCTCAAAACCTTCTTCACCAATCTCGACCAAATTGTACACATATCTACATATCGCGAACATATCTGGCAAATTTGTTTTTAGTTTCACTTTTATTTCAACATATTTTGATTAAAAGGAAAATACTGATAAAAATAATATATATCACACAAACAACAAAAAATATAATCGATAATCGTATGAGGCTATTGCCTGAAAATTTTAAAATGCGCTTAGTTCCGTTGTGCTACTATAATAGCACGGCCGAGTAATCATAGTAAACTTATGTACAGTAATTTTTTTTAGTTTATTAGTCGAACAAATTATAGCCGCACCAAATTTTCACAAGCTTTAAAATATTATTTTGCTGTTATTTAATTTTGGTAAGTTTTTTTTATATTTCATTCTTTAAAAACATCCGTATAAATACAAGTTTAAAGGCAGTGTCACACGATTGGGTATTTGCCAAAATTTGGTGCAAATCGTATCCCAATTGTGTGAACACCCAAAGTATTTTTCTTTATCCTAATCACGAAAACTAATTTGTTGAATATTTGTAAGCTTTTGATCGAGTTTTTGTTATATGTTGGTATTGTTGTAGCCTACAACAATACCAACTAATTTGTTGAAATTTTTCAATAGAACATCGCTGTAAGATTGCTTTTGACTACAAAAAAAATCCCTTTTTTCACCAATAGCCCAATATAAAAATGTACAAATCTGTACAAAGGTACCGATCGAGTGACACTGCTTTAAAAATTTATGCAATTAAAAAAAAAATCAACAAATTTTCGTTAAAATTTCGAGGTTTTTAATTAATTTCTGAGTATGCAGTTTTGTATCGCATTGAATTCTAGTAGAATAAGTACAAGTTTGAAATGGCTAAAAATTTCGATTGATTGTTTAGAACTTCTAAAAAGGTCGAAATTTGTACGAAAGTTTGCAGAATTTTTTTTTTAATATGGCACAAATTTGGAAACTTGGATTTACACGGGTTTTGTTAAGGAAAGTACTGTATTTTTATAAAAAAAATAACAAAAGTTCAACAACAACAAAAATAATACGTTAGAACTTGGCAAAAAGTGTATCGGCTACAATTTTTTTACCACTGTATGTATGGCTGCCAAGCTGCCAATCTGAATTGCAGCAGCACCATATTTGGAAAAAGAACGATGCTGCTGGCGTATGATGATATCGATATCGTAGGTCTGAAGCAAAGGGACGTAACCGCAGCATTTTCCAGTTTAGAAAAAGAAGCTGAAGAGGTTGCTCTAGCGGTGAACGAGGGCAAGACAAAGTACGTCCTGGCAACATATAAAGAGTCCACGCTTTTCGGGACACACGTCACTGTTGGCAGATATAACTTTGAACTAGTGAAGGTTTTTGTCTACCTAGGATCCCGCATAAACACCACCAACAACGTCAGCCTGGAGATCTAGCGAAGAATAACTCTTCCCCACAGGTGCTACTTTGGGCTCGGTGTGCAATTGAAAAGCAGAGCCCTCTCTCGACGAACGAAAATCACGCTCTACAAATCTCTCATCATGCCCGTCCTTTTATATGGCGCAGAAACTTGGACGATGTCGAACAAAGATGAGAAGGCTTTGGTGGCTTTCGGGAGGACCATTCCACGCAAGATCTACGGCCCTGTTTTCGTAGACGGCGGGTATCGGAGAAGATGGAATGACGAACTATATGAGGTTTTTAACGACATGGATATAGTTAAGCGTATAAAAATGCAGCGATTACGCTGGCTTGGACATGTTGTACGCTTAGATGACGACGCTCCAGTGGAAAGACCATTCGACTCCGCACCCATGGGTGGACAACAAAAGCAAGGGCGCTCACGAACGCAATGGAAGAACTACGTGCAGAAGGACCTGTCTGCGCTCGGGATAACCAACTGGCGCAAATTTGCACAGGAGAGAAGCAATTCAGAACACCTACAACCCCGCCCCCCCTAAATACGGTCTTGCATACAGACATAGTATAAATTCGATAATAATGCAATTGCATTAGGTGAGTTACAAATTAGGTGAGGCGCAAATTTGCACAGGAGAGAAGCAATTCAGAATACCTGCAACCCCGCCCCCCTAAATACGGTCCTGCATACAGACATAGTATAAATTCAATAATAATGCAATTGCATTAGGTGAGTTACTAATTTATTCGAAAAAAACTGTTCATTTAGGTAAATACAACATGTTTGGAAACTTCCATAGAAATTGTTGAAATCAACTACTATGGTCAAAGTTGCAAAAAATTAAGAAAAATATGGGCTTATTAAAATATAACCCATGAAAACATCCAACAAGCTAAGTCTAACAATATATTGTTATACATCGTTTTAAAGGTCAATCAATCTTCTTTACATTTCAAAACATTTTTGGTTTTTAAAATGCGATGGGAAATAGTCAAGCTCTTAATATATATGCACTATCAAGTACGAACATAACGGTTATTTTGAAATAAAGAAATGGAGGGTTCAGGAACTATACGGAACCAATTTTCATGTTGTACTCGACCATAGCTACAACCTACACTAGGTTTTGTTTCGGTGTATTTCATGACTTTTTTGTAGCACCGTATAATTTATAAATGATAGAAGATATAGCTGCTATTTCGGAGATCACCATACCTCCTCATAAGACTTCTTCTGTGGGATTCGATCCAACGACCGAAGCTGACTGAGCCAGTGATCTACCCACTGTGCTAAGGTCGCCATATAAGCTGTTGTTGCTTTTTCCACTTTTTTCATGAGTTAAGCAACTACAATCAAGCGCAGCTATTCCGCTGCTGTTTACATTTGATCATATGGTTGTTGGTTTTGTTGGTTTTTGTTAATAATTCTATTTTTAGAATGTTTAACTTTTAGGTGTTCTCGTCTTTAAGTTTTTTGTTTTTGTTATTTATGGCTGTATAACGATTATATTCAACTATTTTATTGAACTTGAGGCCATTTCTAATGAAAAATATTTTGTAAAAACAACAGTAATTTATAAATGGTACATGCAGAGATAGGGTGATCTTCGAAATAGCAGCTATGTATAACTTCTACCATTTATAATTTGTTGTTTTTCCGCAATAGCTTTCATTAAAAACGGCCTCAAGCTCAATATTTATTAAGAATACAATGTAGAAAGCAAAATATTCAAATTATGGTTGTCGACGTCGATGTCATTTTTTATGATTACATCGAAGTCGACGTCGATAGCCATAAAAGGGCCGATTAACTCAAAACCGTCACGATCTTTTAGGAGTGCTGAAATTGATTTATAAGCAGCGTTAGAATATTCTGTTTCCAGTCAACGGTGAGCGTTCGCTGTTCAAGTTGGAAAAGTTAGAGGGACTGTTATTTGGAATATTCTCTATCGAATGTGACTAGAGCTGGGTCGTAATGATTCCTTTAGGAATTAAATTACTCCCAATTACAGATTACAAGGAATTGTAATTAGGAATCAATTCCTTCAGTCCACAGCAAAGGAATCGATTACTTTCTCAATTCCTTGAAGAAATTTCAAATGTAACTGTCTTTTTTTAATTCCTTTACAAGAAATTTCATGTTGTAATTGGAATAAATTACGTGCTAGTAATGTAAATTTTTTTCCAAGTCCTTTGAAAGGAATTGAAAATGTAATTGATTTTTTTTCAATTTCATTACCTGGAATTGCAAGAGTACTTTAATTTTTTCAATTACTCAAAGGAATTGTAAAAGTAATCGACAAACTGAGAGCTTATTCACGAATGTAAAATGTGGAATTTTTGTTGTGGTCAAAGATTAAAATCGAAAGCACACATTGAACAACTTCTATCTATATCTATGTATAAAGCGTATACATATATAAAAAAGTTGTGTTCGTTTGTACGAGGCCTCAAAACTCGAGAACGGCTGAACTGATTTGAAAAATTTTTTTAATTGTTCGGCATAATACCGGAATCATTAACGACACAAAAATTTGGAGGGTTGCCACTTGTTTGAAATTTTTAAGCTCAATTAAACTGATAAAATAAATGAACTATTGCAATCCGGGTATCAAATTTAAGAAGTTTAAAAAAGATAACACCATTGGATATAATCTTTAGGAGTGTTGCCACCTATTTGAAAAATTAAACTCAGTTAAATTGATAAAATAAAGGAAATATTGCAAAGTCCGGACTGTTTTTCACTGAAAGGCGAGTATGAAAATATTCGGGCGGGTTATGCCTGCTTCGGGTCTCATCTGCCGCGTAGCGCGTTCGAGGTAGGATCTGAAAAATTTGCCCTATAAACTGAACAGCTACAGTTTAAGTTATTCAGCTTTCTTAAGGTCTAATTAGTAATACTACTTAGGTATAAGTAAACTTTTTTTATACATTTTTCGATTGCTTTTTAAATTACTTTGAGGAATGCAATTCGAAAAAAATCAATTACATTTTCATTCACATTACTAGCACGTAATCTATTCCAATTACAATATGAAATTCCTTGTAATGGAATTAAAAAAACACAAACAATTCCATTTGAAACTACTTTATGCAATTGAGAAAGTAATCGACTGAAAGAATTGATTCCTAATTACAATTACTGAGGAATGTAATTGTAATTGTAATGTAATTGTGACTATTTTTTACGTTTCCTTGAAATTTTGTCAAATTGGTTTATGGCCGCGTAGATCTTTCAAATACCTCTATGTGCGACGGTCGTCACATGATAGCTTTAAAGCTATTCCACTTACAATCAAGTGGAAAATTGAGTTTATTTAAATTATTCAGCATATTTTCAAAAAAAATCAGAAATTTTGTTTGTTTGTAGTTGTAAAATATATCTAAAAATTGCTGTATAATGGTATCAGCTTTCGGTCAGTTTCGAAAAAATAAAAATTGGCGTCGTCGATTCGCCGTCCATGGTTAAAAAGCTAAGGAAAATGCAGCTTAAAGTAATTTTTCACAAAAACACATTGTCTTGAGTACTGTAGTGAAAAGGTAGCTATAAAAATTTACTTATATGGGCAAATCTAAAAAATAGGTACACCTCAAAAAAAAAAATCTTTAATTTTTAAATTTGTGAGCACACCTATGTTTTATATATAATTTTTTCGTATTCTCTTAATAAATCGATTAATATAAGTGTAATTCATTTTAATCAAGTGCTTCAAAAGTTAGACGAGGAATAAACATGAAATAGAAAACAAAAGAATAAGCTGGGTTCAAATTACGTTGTTGAAGTTGTAAATTTTGAGCAGAGATTTTGTAAGTTGAACTCACTTAATTGGGACGTTCTAAATTCAATAGCATCCCCCGTTTTACCAGATAGGCTCCAGTTTTCGAGATAACGGTATTTGAAAATTTGATCAAATTTTAACTATTTTATAAATAACTGCCTCAGTTTTAAAGTTATTTTACTAAAATTTTGCACATATCAGTTTTTTAATATTACCTTAATTATTCCTTAAAATTATCGAAATGGGTGCACTTTAACGTATAGCTCCAATACAAATGATTAATCAGATATGCGTTTTTGCGCTATAACTCTAACTTCATATCTGAATAATAAATTGTATGCGTGCTATATGTTAAATTGAACCTATACTAAATTTTAACCTGTTTAATTGGAGGAGTTATAACGCAAAACAACGTCTCTGATCAATCAGTTGTATGGGAGCTAGATGTTTTAGTGAACCGATTTCGATGATTTTATGGAATAGTTAAGGTAATGGTCATGTGCAAAATTTTAGTAAAATATCTTTAAAACTCAGGGACTTTTTTTTATAAAATAGTTAAAATTTAAGCAAAGTTTCAAGTACCACTATCTCCAAAAGTGGAGACAATCGGGCAAAACTGGGGACGCCATTGAATTTAAAAGGCTCCAATTAAGTAAGAGCAACTATCAGAACTTTTGTCGAAAAAAATTTGATTTGATACCACGCTCGAAATATTCTGACTACAAGAAGGAGCATAATTAAAAGTACTAAATCGGGGTCTTTAAACACTTCTAGAGAACTTTTTTGAAGCATTTTACAGGTATATGCAACGTTATAAGGACTAGCAGTTATAGAAAGATTTAAATCGTTTCACGTATTTTACAAATGTGCCTTCAATTAAGGTGTTTTTGGAATAAAAATTACGCTCAAGATCGCAGAATATTTTATCTTTAAAAGTTAGTTTATTCTGAAAGCACACCTCTTGCTAAGGTATCAAATTATTCGTAATTGTTTGTAGAATACAACACATACTTAAGAAGTTCTTAAAACAAAATGCTTCAAAAACTATACGCGATAAACCGAAAAATTTGAAAATTGTGAAACGTGGAGTTACAGACTTTGACTTACTTGCCATTTCGTTATTTTGTAATGCACACTTTTCTTACCTACTACATATGAAGTATACACATAAGTGCTAAATGCCCATTAAATTTCAAGTCAGAATATGGTGTGCTTCAAAAGTTATGATATAATTAATTTTGCCCCTCTTAAAAATTACATAAAAAATTCACTTGTTTTCATAATTTTTTTAAATTTAAACACCTATAATTCAAAAGTTATGCAGCATGTTGATCCAAATTTTTTTTGAGGCTTCAAGTATACGTCAGTGAATTATATCCAAAAGCAACCAGCTTGATATAGTTTCCAACAGTGCAAATAAAGCTAAATAACACCAAGGTCACCTGTTTGTTAGATTTGCCCATATACATATATTCTGATTCCAGTGGGGATTTGATTTGCGAAATAGTTTAATAAAAAGTATTAAAAACTCAAAATAATTTATGGAAATATATGTGTATCGAAATACTAGTAACTTGAACTTATTCTATTTTATTGTCGTTTAAATGAAAGCCATAACTAAATAATTCGGCTTTCATTTCTGGCCAACTGAAGCTTTATCCAAATGGGAAAAATTATAAGCAAATATCCGGTCTGACCGGTCTTTTCTGAATTCAAGAACCGTTTTTTTCTAAATTGCCTTTTTTTCGGTTAACTCGAAATCGTACACCGAGTTATGAAGCATTTACGCGTTTAGTTTAATAGTATTTCAATTAATACCCATACTGATCGAAATTAAGTAGACTTATACCCCCGCAGGCAATCATTACAGTTCCCGTTAACAATGAGTCAAGTTTTCCCAAGTGGGCCACCCAAAGTTGACCTTCCGATTTTTTATATGTCATTGGCCGATTTTGAAAGCTAAGATATGTGCAATATTCACACCAAAGATTATGCGCTAATTTTAATTTTTCGACGAGTTATTTTCAATTCAATTTTTATGCAGGCTTTTACACGTTTAGCAATATTTAACCAACCAATTATTCGAATGTTATGATTTTTGGACAGCAATTAGAAAACTTATTGAGCAACAAAATTAAGTGGTCATTTTGCAAAAACATTCGAAATTTTGTTTCATAAAAATAGTTTTTTATAAACAACTAGCAGAGCACCCGACGTTGTTCGGGGTAAACAAATAAAAATATAAGACAGTAGTACAAATATTAAATTCAGCATAAATTAAAGGAAACAAACTATACATTCCGTTTATCTGCCTATTCGCTTAGCAGTCTTAGAATAGCGCCACTTTTTCGGTAGAATGCTTATTTCGAAAGGAGATTTATTCATAATGAATGAACATTTTTCGTTTAACAGCATCGCGGAATCTACAAAAAAAAAACATCTTATCTTTCCGTTCCGAGTAATAAACATAATTGATGAATACATATGTAACCCCCTTTTAAAAACTTATTTATATATACTTTACTCTAAACAACTCCCATATACATGTATGTCTGCATACCAAATTTCAAGTTCATGTGAATTATGGTTCCCAATTTATGGCTGATTAGAAATTCCACGCCTATGCTTCACGTTCCCTTTTAAAAACACATGTATACAAACTTTACTATAAGCACCTACCATGGATAAGTATTCATACCAAAGTGCATCATATTTAACGCCTATGGAATGTGCAACGCCCCTTTCAAAAACTCATTTATATATACCTTACTATAACCACCTACCGTAGAAACGTCTGCATACTAAATTTCAATTTCATTTGCCTTATGGTTTTGAAGTTATAGCTGATAAAAATTTCCATGCCTATGGGATGAGCCCCGACCCCTTTTGCAAACTCATTTATATATACTTTACCATAAGCACTAGCCATAGACACGTCTGCCTACCGAATTTCAATTTCATGTGACTTATGGTTTTGAATTTATAGCTGATAAAATTTCCATGAATATGGGATGTGCCACGCCCCTTTTTATCAACTCATGTATATATAGCCTACTATAAGCACCCACGTACATATGTCTGTATACAAAATTTCAAGTTCGGTTGACTTATGGTTCCGAAGTTATAGCTGATAAAATTTCCATGAATATGGGATGTGCCACGCCCCATTTTATCAACTCATGTATATATAGCCTACTATAAGCACCTACGTACATATGTCTGCATACAAAATTTCAAGTTCGGTTGACTTATGGTTCCGAAGTTATAGCTGATAAAAAATTCCACGCCTATGGGATGTGCCACTCCCCTTTTTATAAACACGTTTATATATACCCTCCTATAAGCACCTACCATTGATATGTCTACAGTCCAAATTTCAAGTTCGTGGAACTTATGCTTCCGAAGTTATGGCTGATAAAAACTTCCACGCCTATGGGATGTGCCACGCCCTTTTTTATCAACTCATGTATATATAGCCTACTATAAGCACCTACCATAGATATGTCTGCATACCAAATTCCAAGTTCATGTGACTTATGGTTCAGAAGTTATAGCTTATAAAAATTCCACGCCTATGGGATGTGCCACGCCCCCTTTTGCAAACTCGTTTATATATCCCCTCCTATGAGCACCTGCCATTGATATGTCTGCATATCAAATTTCAAGTTCATGTGACTTATGGTTCCGAAGTTATAGCTGATAAAAAATTCCACGCCTATGGGATGTCCCACGCCTCCTTTTACGAACCCGTTTATATATACCTGCCTACAAGCATCTACCATTGACATGTCTGCATACCAAGTTTCAATTTCATGTGACTTATGGTCTGGAAGTTATGGCTGATTAAAACTTTCACGCCTATGGGAGGTGCCACGCCCCCTTGTCGGATACCTATTTTTTCACCCTATTAGAGGCCCAGGTGTCATGGCAATGCTCTGTCAAAATTTTGTTCGATTCTGTCCGTTCGTTTAGACTGCAACCTGGCACATACATACATACAAACCTACATATGTACATACTTTAACAAATATATAGTAGATCTATCCTTCTCTTAGCGTAAAATAATTAATCTCGGCCACAGGGCCACCTATCGTGTATGTTTTAAATTTAAATATTTGTTTTCAATTGGCTAAATTGTATTCAAATATGAGCCAGATCGGCAAGAAAATGCAGTTTTTAGTTAGTTAGAATATTTATTTTCTAGTTGCTGAGACATGTTCCAAATATCAACCAAGTCGGGCTAGCCGTTTAGTAGCTTAATGACATTTAATGTACAGAAATCTCTATGAAATTGTGAAATCGTGACGTCTCAGCATTCTTCATTTTTCGGCAACAACAACAAAAAATTTAAATTTTTTTAAATCGAAAAACCTTCCACACAGAAGTTCCGAGAAAGTACTTTTTACAGAATTAAAATCGGTTCAGCCGTTTGGTCAGGCATCGCCGTCATACGGAAAACATTTCATTTTTATATATATAGTAGAGGGGTTCATAAAAACACTCTTTTTGGAAATTCATAAACGCTACATCAGAATATTGTTATTTGTCATAAAAAAGAGTAACGTATTTTTTTATTTTGAAAAAAAAAAAATTTTTTAGAGGTCGCGCTGGTCGGTCTTTTATAAAAACGCTGATGTTCTTAATTTTTTTATTTTTGTCACATGTTAAAATGCAGCTAAAAATGTGGTTTTTACATATAATTACTCTGGTATTATTGGGAACATTCCCTTAATTACACACCTGTCTTGGACAGTTAGAATGGGCCTAGTTCCCGTAAATATTCTCTCGAAAAGACATTAGTAAAATTAAAACATTGATACTGAACGTTTTATGCGTTGTCATGGGTTGGAACTTGTTATCAGGGGGTTTCTGGGGTTGCTAATTAGGAATCTGAAGTCAGTTTTTCAAAATTCAAGATGGCGGATCCAAGATGGCGATTAATATTTTTTTTTAATTATTGGATTTGTTCGAAAACCGGCACTACTGATCGTTTTAAGCATTTTCCAGGATTGAAACCCGTTTCCAGTGGGTTTCTGGGGTTTCTGATTACGAATCTGTTGTCAGATTTTCACAATTCAAAATGGTGGATCCAAAATGGCGACCAACTTTAAAAAAAATTATTGGATTTGTTTGAAACTTTAACCGCCATTTTGAATTTTGAAAATCTGACATCAGTTTGGTAATTAGCAACCCCAGAAACGTACTGGAAACGAGTTTCGACCCTTAAAACGTTATTACAAAAAAAAAATTTTTTTGAACCACTCTAATATATAGATAGATTAGATAAGCACGATGCGAGAGGCATAGAAAAAATTTCGATAAAAAAAAATATTTTTTCTCGGGTTTACACCTCTCCTATCTTTTAAGTTGGAATCAACAATGCACACCCACAAAATTTCATTGAAATCGGTTAAGCGGCTTCGGAGATTAGCGTAAACGAACACAGTGACACGGGATATTTATATATTAAGATACCCTACTATAAGCACCTACCATAGATACGTTTGCGTACCAAATTTCAATTTCATTTGACTTATGGTTTTGAAATTATAGCTGATAAAATTTTCCACGCCTATGGGATGTGCCACGCCCCCTTTTACAAACCCATTTATATATAAGCACCTACCATTGATATATCTGCATACTAAATTTCAAGTTCGTGGGACTTATAGTTCCGAAGTTATAGCTGAAAAAGAATTCCATGCCTATTGGATGTGCCATGCACTCTTTTCCAAACTCATTAATATATACCTTTATATAAGCACCTACCATTGATATATCTGCATACTAAATTTCAAGTTCGTGGGACTTATAGTTCCGAAGTTATAGCTGAAAAAGAATTCCATGCCTATTGGATGTGCCATGCACTCTTTTCCAAACTCATTAATATATACCTTTATATAAGTACCTACCATTAAAATGACTGCGTACGAAATTTCAAGTTCAAGCGAATTATAGCTCCGGAGTTATAGCTGATAAAATTTTCCACGCCTATGGGATGTGCCACGCCCACTTTTACAACCTCATTCATATATACCCTACTATAAGCACCTACCATTAAAATGACTGCGTACGAAATTTCAAGTTCAAGCGAATTATAGCTCCGGAGTTATAGCTGATAAAACAATCCAGGTCCATGGGACGTGCCGCTCCCCCTATTACAAACTCACTTATATATAACCTACTATAAGCACCTACTATATATATACGTCTGCGTACCAAATTTCAATTTCACGTGACATATGATTCCGAATTTTCCACGCCTATGGGATGCTCCACTCAGTTATATATGCCTTACTTAAAACGCCTACCGTAGATAAGCCTGCACACCAAATTTCAAGTTCTTGGGACTTATGGTTCCCAAGTTATAGTTGATAAAAGGGTCCACGCCTATGGGATGTGCCACGCCCACTTTTACAACCTCATTCATATATACCCTACTATAAGCACCTACCAAGTGTATGACTAAATAACAAATTTCAAGTTCATATGACTTATAGTTTCGGATTTATAGCTGATAAAATATTCCTGTGGGATGTGCCACGCCCACTTTTACAACCTCATTCATATATACCCTACTATAAGCACCTACCAAGTGTATGACTAAATAACAAATTTCAAGTTCATATGACTTATAGTTTCGGATTTATAGCTGATAAAATATTCCTATGGGATGTGCCACGCCCACTTTTACAACCTCATTCATATATACCCTACTATAAGCACCTACCATATATATGACTGTATACCAAATTTCAAGTTCATGTGACTTATGGTTCCGAAGTTATGATTGATAACAAATTTCACGCCAGGGGTTGTGCCACGCCCACTTTTACAAAGTCATTTATAAATACCCTACTGTAAGCACCTTCCATATACTGCATACCAAATTTCAAGTTCATGTGACTTATAGCTTCAAAGTTATGGCTGATAAAAATTTCACGCCTATGGGAGGTTCCACGCCCCCTTGTCGAATCCCAATTTTTTTACCCTATTATAGGCCCAGGTGTCATGGCAATACTCTGTCAAAATATTGTTCGATTCTGTCCGTCCGTTTAGGCTGCAACCTGGCACATACATACATACATACTTCCACAAATAAATAGTAGATATATCCTTCTCTTAGCGAAAAATATTTTTTGGGGATGTCTCGACCACAGAGCCACCTTCGTGTAAGTTTTAAGTCCAAATATTTCTTTTAAATTGGCTAAATTGTTTTGTAAATATGAGCCAAATCAGCAAGTAAATGCAATTTTTATGAATACCCGGCCCCAGCGCCACCTAGCGATTAAATTTTTAGTCGAAATATTTCCCTTCAAGGTGCTGAAATGTGATTTAAATATGAACGAAATCGTTCCAGCCGTTCAGTAGATTAGCGACATTCGATATACAGAAAATTATGAAATTGTGAAATCGTGACGTCTCAGCTTTCTCCATTTTTCGGCAACAACAACAAAAAATTTCAAATTTTTTTAATCAAAGAACCTTCCACACAGAAGGTCCAAAACTGTGCTTTTTACAGAATTGAAATCGGTTCAACCGTTTGGTCAGGCATCGCCGTCATACGAAATACACTTCATTTATATATACATATATAGATTGAATTTTCTACCAAATTCTCATATACTTAAAAAAAAATTCAGAAAGCAGTATATGCGCTAAAGATTAAAAGTTATTTTCCTAACCAAAAATACTGTACCTTTGAAAGACAAAATAGTTATGCCCATGATACAAAAATTAAGGTAGTTTCATTTAATGGCATTTCATTAAATTCATGCTACCTGATCACGAGCAGTAATATATTTTTTTTTTTTGTAAGTAGAAGTTTTCATCAGTGCACTCAAAGATGTCGAATATGATACCTGAATATTAATGCATAATCTCAAAAAGGGGGTTGAAGAAACTAGGTTTCAGAACGGGTGAAGAAAGTGAAAAATTATACTCATGCTAATTGTTTATCGGAGGGCGATCTGCGAAAGCCGAATTCAAGTTTTTTTGCATATATTGGTAATTTTAAATTCGAAATTTGTTCAAGCTAATGATGATACCACAAAGCCTAATTTTTAGCAAAATCTGATAAGAAATTTAAAAGCAAATTTTCACGAATTTCATCACGAATCACGAATTTCATGTGAACAAATATTCTCAAAATTATAAAGAAAAACAAAAATAAGTAATTTTTCCAAATTTGTTTCTGTTTTGCATGTTAAGTTATGAGAACAATTTATTCACATGGAATTGGCGATTATAGAAATATTTATTTGGAAAGGGTATTCTTTAGAATTTTAAATCGCAAGAGTGCATTCAAAATAAGCAGATGAAAAAATAACAACATAATGCTCTCGTGATTTTTATTATAAAACTAGTAGACCCAGCGAACTTCGTCCCGCCCATAATTAGATTTTTAATTTAATCGTTTTGGTCCAACATTTTCTCCAACAGTCCACGATTTCCATTGGCAAATTCATCGGCTAAGATTATGGTTTGGTGGTCGTTTGCCGCCTTAAATAAACTAACGAAAGTGTTATGTCCATGAAGAAGGTCCCCGGCGGCAACAATGATCCGGACCTATAGTAAATTTGCCCTAGAAACTTTATCTTATAGTTGGTGGCAATTTCAAAATGGATGCGTATCCTTGTTCAACAGAAATACAATATACATACATACACTGAGATAAAATACCTTAAAAGCCAGTTTCACGAAAGCAATTTAAATGAAAAATTATCTTTTTCTGTCAGATTCTATATTAAATTCAATTAAAAAAATAAATCTTCATTAAATTGCTTTCATTAAACTGGCTTTTAAGGTATTTCGACAGGTAGTGGTATGAGATTTACCACTGCACAAATCAACCCTGGTATGTCCGAATANCGACAGGTAGTACTTTTACCATACTTTTTTGGAACCCGTTCCCAATAGTTTTGTAAGTGAAAGCGTTGCTAAAATATCTAAAACGGATGCATTCTCGTGTGCATTGGTCGGGTGGGACCTTAAAGGCCCGTTTCACCAAAGCAATTTAAGTGAAAAATGATTTTTTCTATCAGGTTATATATTGAATTCAATTTAAAAAAAATAAATTTTGATTAAATTGCTTTCATGAAACTGGCTTTTACGGTATTTCGACAGGTGGTGATTTGAGATTCACCACTGCACAACTCAACCCTGCTGTCTCCGAATGAAGCTTTAACGCATAATAATATTGGCAAATCACATCCATTGGGCCAATTGTAACACACGAGAGTTCGATGTACTCAATGGTGCAACAGGTTGATTTAGTCTGACATTCACGGCACCTTTTCTCACTTGTCGATTTTTAGTAATAACTTGACCTCAGCACCACCTGGCAGCTCTTTTTTTACAATTGGATTGCCTTTACCGTTTCCAATACATGTTTTGAATATTCGCCAAATCGGATCATAAAAAAGATTTTTAGTAATAACTCAACTCCAGCGCCAACTGGCGTATTAAATTGTGAAACTAAACTATCCAGAGACCCACTCAAACACACACACAAAACTTTGTTAAAATTCATATATGTATCTCCATACGAAGTGTTGCAGAACTGTACCATGACCATTCCCAGAGATATGCAATAAGAAAAATTTCGACATGGTAGGTGCCACGCCCGTATAAAGTTCTACCATGAACACTTCCAGAGATACTTATTATGAAAAATTCGGTTTGTATGGGAGTTGCCACGCCCCTTTTCAAATAGTCCGAATTTTTCTCCAAGAGTATGCGATCGATTTCATATGCGCCAATACCAAGTTCCATCACATTACCATGAACACTTCCAGAGATATGCAGTATGAATATTCGGTTTGTATCGGAGGTGCCACGCCCCCTTTTCCGATAGCTCCAATTTTTCTCCAAGAGTATGCGATGGATTTCATATATCTCCATACCAAGTTCCAAAACTCTAGATACCATGAACATTTCCAGAGATATGGGGTATAAAAAATTCGGTTTGTATGGGAGGTTCCACGCCCGTTTTATGTATGAAGATTTTTGTTAGCCGATAACCATCCTTTGAACGTCTGCAGCAGGTGTCCGAAATTTCAAATAAATCGGTTCAGCCGCTCTCGAGCGAGATATATGTACATAGGCGGAATGGCTGCTTTTAATATTTCGATCTTTAGAAAACTATGAATTTTTCATTGTTCTCGCTTTATTTATTAATTAATTTATTTATTTATTTAAGTAGCTGGCTGTGCATAAGACTGATGTCTTTTAAGCCCATCGTATATAATATTGTCGTTTACAACTATGATAATTGGCTTACATAAGAATAAAAATAAATTAGCTTAAAATTGAATAAGATGAAGAAGAGAGCTAGATTTTTATGGAAGAGAGCTAGACTTTTATGGAAACATAATAAACATTTAATAAACAAAAGACAAATAGCCAAACTTGATCAAATGTTGCTGGCTTAATTAGCTGATCACAAGTGAATATGTACATAAATATTGTTACGATTATCCTTGAAACCTCGTCCGGATTTCCCAAATCCCTCGGTTCGTATCGCTGGATTGTTAAATAAATGCAATCGATGACCAAATTGTAGTACAATTAACTTTATTGTACAACAAACAATTTACAATACTCGCTAATACAGTAAAAACACTTTACAATACTTGTTAAAGCAATAACAGCGCTTAACTAAACTTGGTAACACAATTAAACTTATAGCTTGGTTATTCGCAACTCGCTTCTCTGCTTACTTTACTTGTAGCTTGCTGACTTGTAACTAGCTCACCTCGCGGTGGCGGCGCCCTTATATACCGGCGTTGGCACTTATGGCAACTCTAGAACATTCTGAAGTTTATCGCTCATTCTCTTTCTCTC
>NW_016157429.1:144182-147290 GCF_001687245.7 Rhagoletis zephyria | reverse complement strand
TCTATTAAAAAACAACACTTACGGGGCAATGTTTATTGTAAGAACAACATTTTTTTCTATGAATCGACATACTTTAAGCATTGTTGACGCTATTTCCATTTGAATGAGGAAATAGCGTCAATGACTTTATTTCCAAATTTTTGTTGACTTTATTTCGCTTTTGAAAAGGTAATAATGAAAATTGACTTTATTTCGCACCAGGGGGGGAAATAAAGTCAATTGACCTTATTTCCAATGACCATATTACCTGTCACCTATCCAGAGACTCACTCAAACACACACACACAACTTTTATGAAATCCCTCACAAACATACCTACAGAAGAATTATATACACATTCAAAGATAAGGAAAAGTCAGTACGTTTGTACTTTGCCATGCCCTCTTTTCAAAGAGCCTACTTTTCTCCATGAGTATGGGACTGATTTCATATATCTCCATACGAAGTTCCAGTACTGTACCATGAACACTTCCAGAGATATGCAGTATGAAATCCGGCTTGTGTGATAGGTGCCACGCCCCCTTTTCCAATAGCTCCATATTTTCTCATATATCTCCACACCAAGTTACAGTAATCTACCAAGAACAATTCTAGATATATGCAATCAGAAAAATTCGGTTTATATGGGAGGTGTTACGCTCCATTTTCAAATAGTCCGAAATTTTATTCATGAGTATGCGATTAATTTCTACTCTGCTATGAACATTTCCAGAGATATACAGTATAAAAAATTCGGTTTGCATATGAGGTGCCACGCCCCCTTTCCAATAATTCCAATTTTTCTCCATGAGTATGTGATTGATTTCATATATTTCGTAACCAAGTTCAAAAATTTCTCCAATTTTTCTCAAGAGTACGCGATTGATTGCATATACATAGTATCCCCATACCAAGTTTCAGTATTCTAGCATGAACACTTCGGTGTTCGGGGAAAATTCGGTTTATATGGGAGGAGCCACGCTCCCTTTTCAAGTAGTCCGAATTTTCTTCATGAGGATGAGATTGATTTCATATATCTCCGCACCCAGTTCTAGTCCTGTACCATGAACACTTCCAGAGAAATGCAGTATGAAAAATTCGTATAGAATGGGAGGGCCCACGCGCTTTTACATTAGCTCAAATTTTTCTCGAGTATGCGATTGATTTCATATACATAGTACCTCCATATCAAGTTCCAGTACTCTACCATGAACATTTCCAGAGATATACAGTGTGAAAAATTCGGTCGTATATGAGGTGCCACGCCCCTTCTCCAATAGCTCCAATTTTTCTCCATGAATATGTGATTGATTTCATATATTTTCGTACCAAGTTCAAACATTTTACCATGAATGCTTCCACTACTTACTTTAGTTAGGGTTAGATATGGGTTAGCCAAGGATTAGAGACATGAGCCTCTTAAAAGTAATAAGGGATCTGATTTTTTTTAATTTTGAGTTGCGTCGCTATTGCAGAGGATCATCGGCATGTGAATTCATATATTTCGATAATGAAATAAATTCGAGCATAAATACGATTTTTAGTTACATATACATATTATTTTTCCTGTTATCAATACATATTTTGAATCTGAGGATAATCGGACCATAAACCCGATTTTTAGTAATAACTCGACTCCAACGCCACTTGGAGGCTCTTTTCCCTATTGTCAATACATTTCTAGAATATGAGGCGTATCGGACCAAAAACATGATTTTTAGTAATAACTCGACTCCTACGGCACCTGGGGGCTTTTTGTTGCAGGGGTATTGTTTTTCCTATTGTCAATACACATCTCAAATATGAGGCGAATCGGACCATAAATACGGGATTTACTAATAACTTGACACCAGCGCCACCTAGTGGTTGTCTTAATAGTTATTCTGCTATTCGAAAGGTAGACAAATTCAAGAAACAAATATCAAAAAAATTGGTCCAGCCGTTCTTGAGTTATAAATGGTGTAACTAACACAACTTTGTTTTATATATATAGATAAAAAGAACAATTTCAATGAAGTCTCCTTTAACATTACTTATTTTTAATAAAAAATGGTGCGAACCACATNTAGATAAAAAGAACAATTTCAATGAAGTCTCCTTTAACATTCCATATTTTTAATAAAAAATGGTGCGAACCACATAAGTAAAAAAATTACCGAGCACTGATAATGATTTTTGATTTGAAATATTTTTAAATTGGTATAAATGTCGGAAAGAAATACTCGGATTTATTGTTTTAATATTATCAAAGTGGGAAGGCCGTTGAGAATACTCACAATTTGGCTGCATTTCTTTATTCATTCTGAACGTTTGGAATAAACTTATTTGTTTACTTATTCTTTAGAACGTTCCTGATGATATGTCAACGTATATTTCAAACGCATTCTGTTTATTCCGGCTGTGAAATGGGATTATCCGGAATGTATAAAGAAACGCAGCCTTTATGAAACTTTAAAAAATTGTATTATCCGTCAAAAGTGGTTTATTGAAACTACCCTTTTTGTATCGTGGTTATGCAGTTTATATAGAAGGCACTTCAAACATTTAATTTTTCTTTGCACACGGAACTTATTTATAAGTCCTTGTCAGTTTTCGTGGTTAATGGTATTATACTAGGTTTACATATAAGATTATCCCCATTTTCGAGCTTAACTCCCTAATCTGTAATAAGAAAAAGAGATTAGCCATACAAAATTTGTCAATCGTTAATATGTATTATAAAGTAATCTCAGATCAAACCGATAAATTTTCAGTGTCCAACCTAGATTTATCGATTATTTTTGCGAAGAAAAGGAGAAATGCCAAATGAAAAAGTAACAAGTAAGAAAGTCTAAGTTCGGGCGGAGCCGAACATTAAATACCCGGCGCAAGTATTAAATATATGTATGTTTTTTCACCTTTCCGAAACCTTCCGCTAGATGGTAAGCCGGGGTGTATCAATTTTGAGTAAATTAGCGTCCTTCAATTTCGAAATATTGAAGTTTCAAGCATTTCTGAAATTTACCGTTATATGAGAAGCGGCCGTTATTTTAGTCCGATTTCAATAATTTTCAACGTTTTGCTTATATGTGGCAAGCACAATAACCACACCGAGTTTGGTACAAATTGGTAGAACGGTTACCGATATAC
>NW_016157429.1:138683-140948 GCF_001687245.7 Rhagoletis zephyria | reverse complement strand
CTGTATTCTAACGGCGCCTCCCGGATACCTGTCCGCCTCCGGGAGTAACGGTGGACTTGCTGCGGCATGGGGCTCTGCCGTGGTCGACCGTTTTTTTTCCCCCTTTCCCCTTTTCCGGCCGCCGAAAGGCTTCTGCTTAGTAGGCGGCCAAAGAACCAGTAATGATGAACAAAACAAAAGAAGCCTCGGAACCCTGCACGGGTAGTGCCGCCGCTGGACACGGCGAAGTTAAGTCCAATAAAACTAATCTGAGAGAGGAGCGGTCCAGCCGGGTGAGAGCTATGGATCGCTTTACATCAATCTTTGGCCATATTTGCCTGGTAATATGGCAGGTGGTTTCCACAGCCCATCTTATATTTACCTCCTCAACGAGTTTCGCCTTTAGTCTGTGTTTGCAGGAGGTTAGAGGTATGCCCGCATTCGGAGCAGAATTGACTACAGAAAGTTGCGTCCCCCTCCTTGCCAGCTCGTCGGCTAGGCAGTTGCCAGGGATGTCCCTGTGTCCAGGGACCCATACAACAGTCAAGGAGCATTTTGATGCCAGCAGGTTGAGAGGATTTCTGCATTCGATGGCTACTTTGGACGTTGCTTCGTTAGAATTGAGAGATTTGATAGCAGCCTGGCTGTCAGAATAGATAGAGATAGGCCGTCCTGGAGGGGCGGAGGTTATAAGCCACCGAGCCGCCTCCATTATGGCGTTTAATTCCGCTTGAGAAACGCTGCAATGGTCCGGTAAGCGAAAACTGAGATTTAGCGCGAGTTCGTCAGAGTAGATCCCGCTACCCACTCTTTTGTTTAGCTTGGAACCATCTGTATATATGGCCGTAGACCCTGGGTTCAGGTCTGTGGCCCTTTCCCACTCGTTCCTCTCTGGGATTCTTGTGGAGAATTTGTTAGCTAAACAGAGTAGAGTAGTGGTATAATCTATCTGTCGTAGATTATCCGGTAGAGTTTCAAGTACTTTTGCGTGCCCGAATCTGAGGTCTCTCCACGGCTGGATTGTATTTAGCCTGGCCGCACTACAGCCGGCCTGAAATTTGCCGTAGAGATCCACAGGTGGAAGATTTAAGATTATTTCCAGGGATTTGGTAGGTGTAGTGGGCAGGGCTCCCGTGACGAGCATGGCAGCCGTCCTCTGCACACGTTCCACCTTGGCTCTGGATACGGTGTTGTTTAGAGCAGGTCACCATACGGTGACCCCGTAGAAAAGGATGGGTCTTATCACAGCTGTGTACATCCAGTGTACTATATGTGGTTTTATTCCCCATTTTTTGCCTATAGCCGTTTTGCAGGCATACAGGGCAGTATTGGCCTTCCTGGAGCGGTCTTCAGTGTTTCGCTTCCAGTTCAGCTTCCTGTCCAGAATAACACCAAGGTATTTCACCTCGGTTGAGAGAGTGAGTGCCACCGCGTTTAGGGCGGGAGGTTTAAATAAGGGAGTTTTATACTTCCTTGTGAAAAGTACCATTTCTGTCTTGGCAGGATTGACACTAAGTCCACATTCCTTGGACCAGATGTTTACCAGACCGAGTGCGTTTTGCAACAACTCACTCAGGACCTGAAGATGTTTGCCCGTTGCAACGATTGCTATGTCATCGGCGTACGCTATGACTTGACAACCGGTGCTCTTTAGGCTTAGCAGTATGGTGTTCACTGTTAGATTCCAGAGTAGAGGGGAGAGAACGCCCACTTGGGGGGTGCCCCTGGTCACATACTTTGTAATGGAACCATCCCCTAGTTCTGATAGAATAGTTCTCTTTCCGAGAAGGAGCTCAACAAAATCCACCAGACCTCGCTGCACCCCCGCCATAAGAAGGGAGTTAACAACAGACTTCGGGTAGACGTTGTTGAAAGCACCCTCGATATCGAGAAAAACTCCGAGCGTGTATTCCTTTAAGGCCAATCCTTTTTCAATCGTCGCTACGATTTCATGGAGTGCGGTCTCCACGGATTTCCCCTTGGAATATGCATGCTGATTCGAGGAGTGGTTGTCAGCTTTAATATTCCGTCGAATATATTCGTCGATGAGCCTCTCTAGAGTTTTGAGGAAGAACGAGGTGAGGCTTATAGGCCTGAAATCCTTCGGTTTCACATGAGCCTACTTGCCTCCTTTTTTTTTGAATACAACCTTTGCCTTTTTCCACTCGTGTGGTATGTGAGTCAGAGTTAGGCAGGCTGTAAAAATCTGAGAAAGCATGGGACACAGTATGTCCTTAGCTTCCTGTAGTTGAGCGGGAAAGATTACGTCAAGGCCAGGAGATTTTT
>NW_016157429.1:135556-138279 GCF_001687245.7 Rhagoletis zephyria | reverse complement strand
AGTCGGGGTAATCACCGGACACTGCCTGATGGGCACACACGGAAAAAGGTTGGGATACCTCACCAACGATTTCTGTCGCAGTGGCAGAGACGAGGAGGAGGTGGAGACCATCGAACACTATCTCTGCCACTGTCCCGCCCTGTCCAACATGCGCAACCAATTCTTCAACAAGTACTTTGTAGATTGTTTAGCCGATTTGAACTCGGCGAGCGTTCTCGACTTTTTGTGCTATATAAAACGCACTCAGTGGTTCAATTACTAAGGGAGGGAAAGAAACAAATGGCTTCGGCCAGTGGTATCACAACGGGCTTTTCCAGCCCACGTGTGCTCCGCGTTCTGCGCGGGGCAGCCACTCTAACCTAACCTAACCTAACCTTCAATAGTAAGTGCCCCACTAACTACCGCCAAAACATAGTGTTATTAACAAAGAAGTGGGACCCAAGATTCAGTGCTTTATTTGGAGCACATATTTGTCCTATATGTAGAAAACAACTTTAGCAACAAAAAGAGAAAATTTAGTTTCTTAAACAAGACACCGAATGTAGAAACGGAGTTGTTGTTGTGGAGGAAGAAGACCAGCAAGTCATTCATTCTGGCACAAACGAATGCAAAGTGATTGATGATGAATGCAAGCGAGACGGAAGTTGCTTGAACCTTTAAAATAATTATTGAGACCCCATCTGCATCAAAACTGAATTTTTCTTGTGAGCAAAAAGAAAGTGTTGTACGGGTACCTGAAGAATCATGACATGAACATTTTTCTGAAACAAATTAAAATCCAAATGGATCGATAAACTCCATGTTGCGCTATCGAAGGCAACTGTTCCTTCAGAAAAATTATATCTTCTAGCTACTATTTCAGTGGATTCGGGCATACGAAAAATTTCCAAGAGTTTCCCGGCGCACAGTGTAAGTCAAAACCCATCTAGCTGCTTTTTTGCACAAGCTACATACGTTATAAGATAGACGAAGCTTTTTACATAAAAATTTGTCATTTATATAATTTTTAAAAAGGCAAAAGCTGAAATATTGAACTAACTACAAAAGCTAAAATGACCAAAATAGATATTTAGAATTTCCTTATAACAAGGAATTATAAACTGACAGAAGTGGACTTAAAAATAATTTTTCTTTTTTTTTTGAATTATGGGCGTGGCAAATATCGATAAAAAAGCAAAGTTGGGTCAAGGAAATTCCGTTATTAGTTCAATATTTCTTGCCCTATTTACAAAAATTGGCTACCATTAGAAAGGTCAAGCGTTCTCAGTTCAAAAGCGAAAATACAAAAATTCGTCTCCGTCGAAAAATGAATTACTCGAAGAAAATCAACTTCGGAGCAGGCCTGAAAAAATAAAATTGCATCATAACCAGCACTTTCCGGCAGCTAAAATTATGTTGTTTAATTTAAGAGAAGTTGGAAATAAAGTGAGATACAAACTTTATCGAATAATCGCGGATAACGAGTTTGCGGGTGTAATGAAATTAATAAATTGCAAAAATTAAATTTAAGTTAACATCGTTTTACTTCAACATGAAATACTCAGTCCTAGTTTACTAAAATCCCACAAATGTATATTCATTAAAAAGAACATAACTAAAAAATAAGACCAATATGGTATATTAGCAATTGTTGCATAAATCACATAACACCGACAAGTTAAACATTGAGATTCAGTTTCAAATATACAAGTTTAAATATTATTGCGCTTGGTAACTAAATTTTGTAGTTGTTATTGTTTCGTCTTTATAAGACATTTCTAAAAACATTTTGGACGTTGTTTTGAAATTCAGCGACATAAAATAATTGAATTAACTTTTTATATAATATGGAAATAATACACTGTGCGGCGCACCGTTAACATTGCCAAAAAGTTGCGTGAATTCGAGGGTTATGGAGAGGAAAGAGGAAAGAAAAAATATAGGACTCTAGATTCTAAAGCCATAAAAAAGTCACAGAATTTTATTTATCTGATGGAAGTCAGTCGCCTGATGCCTGTAGCCAAGGATTTCAAGTCTGTTACTATAAACGGAAAACGGTTATATAGAACAGTATTCATAACTCAAATGAAAAAAAGAGAGTTTTAATTTGATTTATACTATTTCACAAATCACTTTATTTATTATATGTATTTATATAACTGTATAGGTATACCAGCGGGGGAATAATTTTCACTTGCTAAAATTTCGAATCACGTCTGTTTGGGTTGAGGGGAAGCGAACGATTAAACTTAAACCTATTGCTTGGCCATTACATAGATATCAGATGTTTGTTCACAATCAGGGATGCCGTTTGGATCTAAATAAATCGAATTGGATACATTTTTAAACGAATTTTTGCGGGATACTTATTTTTTCTGATCAGTATATACAGGGTGTCCCAGAAGTAACGTGCCAAACTTTAGGGGAAGGTAGTTGGGGTGGTGAGCTCCCTGATAAACAAAAAATTTTCAGGTAAAAGTGTCACCGTTTTTGAAATATTTACATTTTTTTCGAATCTAAAAAAAAATCGTGCCTTTTCATGTGTTTTCTTTAATTGCAACTACAAACCGGGCAATACTTAGTAAATTTTTTATATAAAATACTTCCAGATAGTTGCCTCTCCATACTCAAATGCAATGTAGTTAAAATATATTAAGGAACCATCATAAAATTAGGACTATTTCTGGATTTTTAACTTTTTGATATTTTCTTCCCCAACTTTGACTATCTCGGGTGAAAAAAAA